>NW_006781950.1:12507-69742 GCF_000442215.2 Lipotes vexillifer | reverse complement strand
AAAAAAAAAAAAAAAAAAAAAAAAAAAAAGATATTAAAGTCTTAGTATCTAATTAAAAATGGTAAAGGTTCCCCACAGACTGGCTGTGATATAGTAAACAATAAATACATGAATATGTAAAAGTCCTAGACATGCTTCAGTGACAGAAACCTCTCAGAGTCTCTTTGTCATTCCTTTATTCAACGAATATTTATCAAATCCCTTGTGGAATAAAAAACAATCTGTAGGGACTTCCCTGGTGGCGCAGTGATTAAGAATCCACATGCCGGGCTTCCCTGGTGGCACAGTGGTTGAGAGTACACCTGCCAATGCAGGGGGCGCGGGTTCACGCCCCGGTCCAGGGGGATCCCGCGTGCCACGGAGCGGCTGGGCCCGTGAGCCATGGCCACTGGGCCTGCGCATCCAGAGCCTGTGCTCTGCAGCGGGAGAGGCTACAGCAGTGAGAGGCCCGCGTACTGCAAAAAAAAATAAAAGAATCCACCTGCCAACGCAGGGGACACAGGTTCAAGCCCTGGTCCAGGAAGATCCCACATGCCGTGGAGCAACTAAGCCCATGCACCACAACTACTGAGCCCACGCACCACAACTACTGAGTCCACGCTCCACAACTACTGAAGCCTGTGCACCTAGAGACCATGCTCCACAACAAGAGAAGCCACTAAAATGAGAAGCCTGCACACCGCAACGAAGATTAGCCCCCACTTGCCGCAACTAGAGAATGCCCACATGCTGCAACGAAGACCGAATGCAGCCAAAAATAAATAAATAAATAAATAAAACAATGTGTAATAAAAAGATCAAAAGCTTTGGAGTCAGAAAAACCTTGGGTTTACTTCTGGCTCTGTCACTTAGAAGTAATGTGACTTTGAGCAATTTGCTTGACTTTTCCAAAGTTCAGGTGTCTCAACAGTTAAACAGGTATGACATCTCCCACTTTTCACGGTTGCTGTGATAGGGATAATCGTACTTACATCACACAACACAGTTTTGTGAAGGGTTTTGTGAAGTAAAATATATAAAGCCCCTTTCATGTTAGGAACTCAAATTTAAGCTACTTTCCCATATCAACTCCATGAAAGTTTTGTCACAGTGTAAAGGACTTCACTGATCTACACATATGCCACTAACATAATTTTGAAAATTTACCATAGCTATATAATATTTCCCATTACAATTCTCTTTCAAAATGTTCCAGAAGACAGACTGACTTCCACAATGGTGGAGTGAGGACTTTGGTGATCTCACTCTCCCTCTAAAACAGTGAAAATACATGCAAAACAACTAAACAACCAACATCAACCATTTCAGCACTTTGGCAATTAACCAAAACCCAGTACCCACTGAGAAGTGTCTATTCAACAGGAACAACTAAACCTTGGTAAGATAGTGGGGTCTTCAGTGTTTTAACTTAAGGTTATTTCATTTTCCTTCTCTCCCCAGCTCAACAGTAGCCAAAGTCAACAGCATTGCAGAAAACAGAGCTCTATTAAAAGCACCATCACCACTGGTCATCAAAATGGTCACTGAAAATGGAGGACAGGGAATCCCAAGACTCTAACGCTCCCCAAAAGCAAGTAATGAGCTGGCCAAAACGGTCAAAATCAACTTCTGAAAAACTCTGGAATACAGCCAAAGACTTACAACAACCAGGGGAAGCCTTGATGAAGAAAGAAGCCGTTGCTTTGTGGTAAGAAAGCACTGTGACATTTTAAACAGCCTGCCTATAATTCCCATATCCCAGAGAGGCAGCAGCTAAGAGAACAGCAGCCCATACTCCTGGTGCAAATTGCTAGGAAGCGATACAGACATTTTTGTCAAAAAATTGTGGCTGTGGGTCTCAACCTGTCTGGCAACTCCCATCAAGGACTGGTACAAAGGCTGCCCTTGTTTGGCCCAACTCTGAGCATTTCCAGAGCTAGGACAGGTTCCTAGGTGGCTTCTGCTGAAAACATTTAAAGGTGCAGGTATTGGCTGCAAAAGCTGGGGCATGAAACGACAGCTGGGACAAGCAATAAAAAGACCAAGAAGCCAGGGAAGGAAGGGGTTGGGAGAAGAGATAAATGTGGGAATGAGAGCTTTTAAAAGCTTCTGCAAATACCAGGGAATTAAAGTCATGCACATGCCCAAGACCAGGATACATGCTCAGAAAAGGTCTGAGAAGACTAGGCTTTCACATCTGGGGTCTTCTGGCTCCATACAAGCAGAAAGTGAGAACAAAGGCAGAGCTGTATAAAGCCTGGATAAGTGTTAAAGGAGGACTCCAACACAAAGCCAATCTGCAAACACTGGGAGAGTTTTTTAAATTTTCTTTTGTAAGCTTCAAGTGTTTAAGGTAAAATCTGTCAAAACACCATCTGAGCATTAAGCTAACAGAACAGATGCTTCAGTGGCCACACATGACAAAGAATACAGACTTTACAAAAACAGTTTAGAAAAGACTAAACAAGTGAACAACAATAATCCACAACAGATAGCAAGAACAAACTTTAAGGAAGGTGAAGAATCTGATTTCAAGACTGCCATCCACAGATGTGCTCCCTCCAGCAGAGTCTGGATATCAGTCATGGGAGCATGCTGTCTCAGCCCTAGAGTTGGTGATTGCTCCTTTTACCAGCTATTCCTGTATTCTTTAGAGTTATCTTTACTTCTGACTAGCTAATCTCTCATTACTCCAAATCCCCTGCTTTAGTTAATAATTCTTTATATTAAACTTTCCCTATTTAAATAATTGTGTGCTTTATCTCTCCTGACTGGACCCACACTGATAAACACTTTAAGAAACACAAATCAAGAAAAAGAGAGAGAAGGTACTAATGAGGCTAATGACATTAAAAATGTAACAGAGGTACTTCCCTAGTGGTCCAGGGGTTGAGAATTCACCTTCCAATGCAGGGGATGAGGGTTCGATCCCGGGTCAGGGAACTAACATCTCACATGCCACGGTGCAACTAAGACTGCATGTCACAACTACAGAGCCCATGTGCTCTGGAACCTGTGCAACACAACTAGAGAGCTGCTGCTCCACAATTAGAGAGAAGCCCGCGCACCACAACAGAAGATCCCACGTGCCGCAACTAAGACCTGACACAGCCAAAAATAAATAAATAAATATTTTAAAATATATATGTATAACAGAATAATTGGCAGTAAAGCATGAAAAGAAATGAAAAGTATTAGGATTGGAAAAGAATAAAACTGTCACTAATCTCGGATATCATGATAAACCATTAGACTTAATAAGGAAATTTGGCAAGGTTAATAACTACAAGGTCAATATGCAGAAATCAACTGTATATATAAAAAACAATGAAATTTAAAAACTGTAGCATTTATGATAGCATTTTTAAAATACCACTAAATAGGAGTAAATTTAATAAAAGATGTACAAGATCTCTACACTGAAAAGAGAAAAAATTATTGAGAAAAGCTAAAGACCAAAAAGTGGGAGGGTATTCTTCCATATTCATGGATTGGAAAATTCCATAATACTGTGGACAAAGAATGTTGCCTACCATTCCAGTAAACAACAAATGTTTCCACCATCAAGCCATCAGCCACTGCTGTCCCTCCTCCCCACACGGTGCACCCTGAAGGGATTCAGAATGGAGAAAAAGAGGTTACAGGCCCTAGATATGTAAGATGTATATCTAAGGAATAATTTCAATAAGCCCAGCTCTTACATCTTCTCATACATAGAAAAGCACTAAAATCACTAATTTGAGATATCTGGGTTTTGCCATTAGCAGTAGTCTTCTGATGTTTGACTACACAGTTTTTTTTCTCAGAATATATCCTGGCTCCTCCCTTACCTCTTCAGAACAGTTCCTCAGAGCCATCTGAGAGGCTGTTTCCTGGGCTATTTTCCTCAATAAGGTCCCTAAATAAAATATAACTCACAACTTTTAGATTGTGCGTTTCTCCCCCGTCAACAATATGTAAAGGTAACTTTACATACATCAAGTGACCTACACAGTTACTTGGTTCTGACAAAGGTAACATTGCAGTACAATGAAAAAAGGATGATCTTTTCAATGTTATGCTGGGTCAAATGGATAACCATATGGGAAAAAATGAATGTTAACCCCCTTCCTCATTCTTTACACAATAATAAACACTAAATAGATTATAGATCTAAGTTCAAAAGGTAAACAGTAAAACTCTCAGAACAAAACTTAGATGAATATATTCATGGCATTAAGTTAAATAAAGATTTCTCACATAAGATTTAAAATGCAGTAAACATAAAGGCAAAAAAAATAAGACTACACTAAAATTAGTATCTGTTCATCAAAAGACAAGCCTAAGATCATATAAAATCAAGCCACAGTAGAAGATACTTGAGATATACACATACATAATATATATATACCCACACATGCATCCAATAAAGTTCTTAAATTCAGAATTTTTAAAAACCTCTTAAAAATCAAAACAAAAAGAGAAAACCCAAAAGAAAAATGGGCAAGACTTGAAATAGCACTACACCAGAGTGACTATCCAACTGTCAAAAAACAAATGAAAAAATGCTTAATTTTATTCACCATCAGGAAAATGCAAATCAAAATCATAATGACAAGTCCCTCCCATCAGAGACCTCGCACAAGCCTCTTAGATAGCCTCATCCATGAGAGGGCAGACAGCAGAAGCAAGAAGAACTACAACCCTGCAGCCTGTGGAACGAAAACCACATTCACAGAAAGACAGACAACATGAAAAGGCAGAAGGCTAGGTACCAGATGAAGGAACAAGATAAAACCCCAGAAAAACAACTAAATGAAGTGGAGATAGGCAACCTTCCAGAAAAAGAATTCAGAATAATGACAGTGAAGATGATCCAGGACCTCGGAAAAAGAATGGAGGCAAAGATCAAGAAGATGCAAGAAATGTTTAACAAACACCTAGAAGAATTAAAGAACAAACAGAGATGAACAATAAAATAATTGAAATGAAAACTACACTCAAAGGAATCAACAGCAGAATAACTGAGGCAGAAGAACGGATACGTGACCTGGAAGACAGAATGGTGGAAATCACTGCTGCGGAACAGAATAAAAAAAGAATGAAAGGAAATGAAGACAGCCTGAGAGACTCCGGGACAACATTAAACACAACAACATACGCATTATAGAGATCCCAGAAGGAGAAAAGAGAGAGAAAGGACCTGAGACAATATCTGAAGAGATTATAGTTGAAAACTTCCCTAACATGGGAAAGGAAATAGCCACCCAAGTCCAGGAAGCGCAGAGAGTCCCATACAGGATAAACCCAGGAGAAACATGCCGAGACACACAGTAATGAAACAAGCAAAAATTAAAGACAAAGAAAAATTACTGAAAGCAGCAAGGGAAAAATGACAAACAACATACAGGGGAACTCCCATAAGGTTAACAGCTGATTTCTCAGCACAAACTCTACAAGCCAGAAGAGAGTGGCATGATATACTTAAAGTGATGAAAGGAAAGAACCTACAACCAAGATTACTCTACCCAGCAAGGATTTCATTCAGATTCGATGGAGAAATCAAAAGCTTTACACACAAGCAAAAGCTAAGAGAATTCAGCACCACCAAACCACCTCTACAGCAAATGCGAAAAGAACTTCTTTAAGTGGGAAACACAAGAGAAGAAAGGGACCTACAAAACAAACCCAAAACAATTAAGAAAATGGTAATAGGAACATACATATCGATAATTACCTTAAACGTGAATGGATTAAAAGCTCCAACCAAAAGACACAGGCTCGCTGAATGGATACAAAAACAATACCCATATATATGCTGTCTACAAGAGACCCACTTCAGACCTAGGGACACATACAGACTGAAAGTGAGGGGATGGAAAAAGATATTCCATGCAAATGGAAATCAAAAGAAAGCTGGAGTAGCAATACTCATATCAGATAAAATAGATTTTAAAATAAAAAATGTTATAAGAGACAAGGACGGACACTACATAATGATCAAGGGATCAATCCAAGAAGAAGATATAACAATTATAAATATATATGCACCCAACATAGGAGCACCTCAATACATAAGGCAACTGCTAACAGCTATAAAAGAAGAAATCGACAGAAACACAATAATAGTGGGGGACTTTTAACACTTCACTTACCTTGATGGACAGATCATCCAAACAGAAAATAAATAAGGAAACACAAGCTTTAAATGACACAATAGACCAGATGGATTTAATTAATATTTATAGGACATTCCATCCAAAAACAGCAGGTTACGCTTTCTTCTCAAGTGCACACAGAACATTCTCCAAGATAGATCACATTTAGGGTCACAACTCAAGCCTCAGTAAATTTAAGAAAATTGAAATCATATCAAGCATCTTTTCTGACCACAGCGCCATGAGATGAGAAATCAATTACAGGGAAAAAAACCGTAATAAACACAAACACACGGAGGCTAAACAATACGTTACTAAATAACCAAGAGATCACTGAAGAAATCAAAGAGGAAATCAAAAAATACCTAGAGACAAATTACAATGAAAACATGACGAGCCAAAACCTATGGGATGTAGCAAAAGCAGTTCTAAGAGGGAAGTTTATAGCAATACAAGCCTACTTCAAGAGACAAGAATAATCACAATCAATCTAACGTTACACCTAAAGGAGAAAGAAGAACAAACAACCCAAAGTTAGCAAAAGGAAAGAAATCGTAAAGGTCAGAGCAGAAATAAATGAAACAGCAACAAAGAAAACAATAGTAAAGATCAATAAAACTAAAAACTGGTTCTTTGGGAAGATAAACAAAATTGATAAACCATTAGCCAGACTCAACAAGAAAAAGAGGGAGAGGACTTAAATTAATAAAATTAGAAAAGAAAAAGGAGAAGTTACCACGGACACCGCAGAAATACAAAGCATCCTAAGAGACGACTACAAGCAACTTTATGCCAATAAAATGGACAACCTGGAAGAAATGGACAAATTCTTAGAAAGGTATAACCTTCCAAGACTGAACCAGGAAGAAACAGAACATATGAACAGACCAATCACAAGTAATGAAATTGAAACTGTGATTAAAAACCTCCCAAGAAACAAAAGTCCAGGACCAGATGGCTTCACAGGTGAATTCTGTCAAACATTTAGAGAAGAGCTAACACCCATCCTTCTCAAACTCTTCCAAAAAACTGCGGAGGAAGGAACACTCCCAAACTCATTCTATGAGGCCACCATCACCCTGATACCAAAATCAGACAAAGATACCACAAAAAAAGAAAATTACAGACCAATATCACTGATGAATATAAATGCAAATATCCTCAACAAAATACTAGCAAACAGAATCCAACAACACATTAAAAGGATCAGACACCATGATCAAGTGGGATTTATCCCAGGGATGCAAGGATTCAATATATACAAATCAATCAATGTGATACACCATATTAACAAATTGAAGAATAAAAACCATATAACCATCTCAATAGATGCAGAAAAAGCTTTTGACAAAATTCAACACCCATTTATGATAAAAACTCTCCAGAAAGTGGGCATAGAGGGAACCCACCTCAACAGAATAAAGGCCATACATGAAAAACCCACAGCAAACATCATTCTCAATGGTGAAAAACTGAAAGCATTTCCTCTAAGATCAGTAACAAGACAAGGATGTCCCCTCTCACCACTATTATTCATCATAGTTTTGGAACTCCTAGCCACAGCAATCAGAGAAGAAAAAGAAATAAAAGGAATCCAAATTGGAAAAGAAGAAGTAAAAGTGTCACTGTTTGCAGATGACATACTATTCATAGAGAATCCTAAAAATGCCACCAGAAAACTACTAGAGCTAATCAATGAATTTGGTAAAGTTGCAGGATACAAAATTAATGCACAGAAATCCCTTGCATTCCTATACACTAATGATGAAAAATCTGAAAGAGAAATTAAGGAAACAATCTCATTTACCATTGCAACAAAAAGAATAAAATACCTAGGAATAAACCTACCTAGGGAGACAAAAGACCTGTATGCAGAAAATAAGACACTGATGAAAGAAATTAAAGATGACTCCAGCAGATAGAGAAATATACCATGTTCTTGGATTGGAAGAATCAATATTGTGAAAATGACTATACTACCCAAAGCAATCTACAGATTCAATGCAATCCCTATCAAATTACCAATGGCGCTTTTGATGGAACTAGAACAAAAAATCTTTAAATTTGTATGGAGACACTAAAGACCACAAATAGCCAAAGCAGTCTTGAGGGAAAAAAAACGGAGTGGGAGGAATCAGACTCCCTGACTTCAGACTATATTACAAAGCTACAGTAATCGAGACAATATGGTACTGGCACAAAAACAGAAACATAGATCAATGGAACAAGATAGAAGGCCCAGAGATAAACCCACATACCTGTGGTCAACTAATCTATGACAAAGGAGACAAGGATATACAATGGAGAAAAGAGAGTCTCTTCAATAAGTGGTGCTGGGAAAACTGGACAGCTACATGTAAGAGAATGAAATTTGAACACTCCCTAACACCATATACAAAAATAAACTCAAAATGGATTCGAGACCTAAATGTAAGACCGGACACTATAAAACTCTTAGAGGAAAACATAGGAAGAACACTCTTTGACATAAATCACAGCAAGATCTTTTTTGATCCACCTCCTAGAGTCATGGAAATAAAAACAAAAATAAACAAATGGGACCTAATGAAACTTCAAAACTTTTGCACAGCAAAGGAAACCATAAACAAGACTAAAAGACAACCTGCAGAATGGGAGAAAATATTTGCAAATGAAGCAACAGACAAAGGATTAATCTCCAAAATATATAAACAGCTCATGCAGCTCAATATTAAAGAAACAAACAACACAACCCAAAAATGGGCCGAAGACCTAAATAAACATTTCTCCAAAGAAGACATACACATGGCCAAGAGGCACATGAAAAGCTGCTCAACATCACTAATTATTAAAGAAATGCAGATCAAAACTACAATGAGGTATCACCTCACACCAGTTAGAATGGGCATCATCAGAAAATCTACAAACAACAAATCCTGGAGAGGGTATGGAGAAAAGGGAACCCTCTTGCACTGTTGGTGGGAATGTAAATTCATACAGACACTATGGAGAACAGTATGGGGGTTCCTTAAAAAACTAAAAATAGAATTACCATATGATCCAGCAATCTCACTACTGGGCATATACCCAGAGAAAACCATAATTCAAAAAGACACATGCACCCCAATGTTCACTGCAGCACTATTTACAATTTCCAGGTCACGGAAGCAACCTAAATGCCCATCGACAGACGAATGGATAAAGAAGGTATGGTACATATATACAATGGAATATTACTCAGCCATAAAAAGGAACGAAACTGGGTCATTTGTTGAGACGTGGATGGATCTAGAGACTGTCATACAGAGTGAAGTAAGTCAGAAAGAGAAAAACAAATATCGTATATTAACGCATATATGTGGAACCTAGAAAAATGGTACAGATGAACCAGTTTGCAGGGCAGAAGTTGAGACACAGATATAGAGATCAAATGTATGGACACCAAGGCGGGGAAAGTGCAGTGGGGTGGGGTTGGTGGTGTGCTGAATTGGACGATTGGGATTGACATGTATACACTAATGTGTATAAAATTGATGACTAATAAGAACCTGCAGTATAAAAAAATAATTAAAATAAAATTCAAAAAAAATCACAATGACAAACCCCTATACATATACCAATACCAAGGAATGGTGAGGATGCAGAAAAAGCAGAATTCTCATATGCTGTGTGGGACTGTAAATGGTAAAACCACTCTGAAAAACTATTTGGAAGCACCTACTAATGTGTCAGTTCATTTAATCCTTAATAGTATGTGACAAGTTAACTGTTATTGTCCCCATTTTACAAATGAGGAAATGTGTCACAGAAAATAAGTAACATGCCCAGGGCCACACAACAAAAATCACAGAATTCCTATTCCAACCCAGGCAGCTCGATGACGAGCCCAAGCTCTCAACCACTATGCCTCTCGATGTGGAAGAAGGTAAAAAATATATCTTTAGAGTAACCAACTATGTTCATGCTGGGTAAGAAGGAAACTAAAATCAGATTAATGAACTTTAAAAACAGAAGGTGTTCTAAGATTAAGGGTCAGGATGTGGGCCAAGAGTAGATTTAGGAGTGAGAGAAATACAAAGTGATAAGCAGTTTGCTGTCAGAAACTCGGAGTTTGAGACTGGTTCCAACATTTAACAAAAGAAATGCTTTTGATTAGCATCACTCTAATATTTGGTTAAAGACCCAGTACCTGATAACCATTAGACCTAAACCTTCTTGAGGGCTGCTTTTTATATTGGTAATCCTAGTACCTGGCACAGTGTCTGGTAAATAGCAGGTGCTCAATAAATAGTGAGTTTACCAACCGTTTTTTTAAAATGACTGTCCTGCCTCTACCTCAAAAAATAAGTTATGTTTCTGACAGAGTAAGAACTCTCTCAAAAGTTACTACATACCTCTTTAAATATTCAATTCTGTCTTACTAATAATGTGTCATAACTGTATATGTAAAGTCACTGGACATTATTAATGCTTTCTCTTTATAAAATTTGGCCTTTTACAGTTTTGGGGTTTTAAAAAAGAAAAAAAAATCTGATTAAAAATACTGAACAGTACAAAAACAACAGCAGGGAACATCATTCTCCCCAAATCAACTCCTGCATATTAGCAGCTTCCAGAAGAATAAAAGAAACCAAATACATAGTCCTAAAAAAGTCCATGAATAAAAAAGGCTCTGTTCTTAGAGAAAATTAAATAAATTATTGAACTTTCGTTTTAATTAGTCAATGAATTACTAAGCTTTGCTCCTAATGAAAATTCAGTGACTATTCAGACTATCACTGAGAGCTGAGTGGTTCATTGTTTTTTTGTTGTTGTTTTTTTTTTTTGGTTCATTGTTTTTGACTTGTACAGTAATACAGGTTAGTGTAAAAGAAAATTAATATGTAGAAAACAATAAATAACTTAAAAATAAATGAAAATATAGAAATTAATTTAAATCACCCTAAATTCAACCCAGTAGCAGTAATTACTGATAACATTTTTTTTAATAGAGCTTTTCATGTTTTTCTATAGGTATGTGTATCCATGTATATGTGTACATACATGTGTGCATAAAGGTATACTTTGGACAATGTATTAATACTCTACAAACTGTTCTGTATACTGTTTTTTTTCACTTACCATCTGTTATGGGTTGAATTGTGCTCCCCCAAAAGATCTTGAAGTTTTAACCCCCAGTGCTTGTGAATGTGACCTCATTTGGGAATAGGTTCTTGCAGATAATCAGTTTAAGATATGCACATTAGGGTGGGCCTTAATCCAATACCACTGTGTCCTTATAAAAAGGGGAAATTTGGACATGGAAACACACACACAAACATATACACACACAGGGATACCTCATTATAAACATGAAGGCAGAGATTGGGGTGATAAGTGTACAAGCCAAGGAACACCAGAGATTACCAGCAAACTACTAGCAGCTAGGAAAGAGGCATAAAACAGATTTCCCTCACAGCCCTCAGAAGGAACCAACTCTGCTGGCACCTTGATCTTGGGCAACAGCCTCCAGAACTGTGAGACAATAAATTTCTCTGTTTAAGCCACCAAGTTTGTGCTAGCTCTAGCAAACCCTCCCCCCATGTCAGTAAATAAATGTCTTTTCCACCTTAATGTTTTCATTCTAATCCATTGTACGGATTTACGATCATTCAAATAATCCTCTACTACTGGACGTTTAAGTATTTTCCAATTTCTGCTACAATAAACAATGCTTCAACAGCCATTTCTGTATATACATCTATTGCCATTTGACTTCCTTAGATATGAAATTTCTGAGTTAAGAAGTGGTTTTAAGCTTTTGCTTTATATGGCCATGCTGCCCTGGAGAAAGCCTATATCAGCTTACAGTCTTACCAGCAATCTCAGTGTCCATTTCCCATACTTTGGACTGTACTGAGTGTTATCATTTTATAAAACCTCTGTCAGTCTAACAGGTAAAAAATAACTCAACATTGCTTTAATTGGCTTATTTCGTTCTAATTATTGGTAGGGTTTAAACAAGTTTCAAATATTTAATGGCCATTTACATGTTTTCCACAATGTACTGCATGTTCACTTCTTTAGCCATTTTTCTACTGGGGCTTGTATCTTTTCCTTAATAATGTGTAAGAGCTTTTGTACATAGCTGGTTTTTAAATGAAATCCAGGGTATATATTTCCTCAGTTCTAAGTGATAGGTAGTCAGTTTTCTGGTGACCTTTCTTCTGTGGGATATTACATGTTCAAAAAAAAAAAAACCTATAAATGGTATTCCTAAACATTGGACCTATAAATGGTATTCCTAAATTTGGACCAAATTTAGGACCCAAATGGTATCCTAAAAACCTATTAGGACAATCTGTGACTTATCAGAGACTTTAACTGTGACTATCTCCCCACAGTACCAGATTATTACTGATTATGCAACTAACTGTGGAAATGCTTTCAGCCTATGCTGGTAAAGCCTTTTTTTCCCCCCTTTTTAGCCATGAGCATAAAAATTTTATTATCAGTATTGTCATTTGTATCACAGAACTGTGTTGTGATTTGCTCATCCATTTGTTTTGCACAGTACTCTATAAAACAATGCAAATATTAGAAATGATTCGTGGAGGTTTTTACTCGACATACATATCTAGTACATCTGCTAGAGGCTTATATGAATCTCTTTTAGTTTATGAATCTTGACTATGTATATTAGATGGGAATTCTAACAATCTGTTGATGAGCTTCACGTGATAGTATTAAACCAATGAGTTCAATAATTTTGGCTATTATTACTAAGCTGTCAATTAAGAGGGTTCTGGAAAACTGTCATAAATTCTAAAATCCAGAAAATACTTCTTAAATCAGAGTTTAACCCAAAAGTCATAGGAGCATATGGGGCTGAAGCACACAAAAGAGAGAAGTTACACTCACAGAACTAAAGTGGACGTTTACACACAGCCTTTGAGCAGAGACGGTCAGGGCAGAAAGGAACCAGAACTCACAGGATGAGGTTTGAGAGGATTAGAGAAGAGTCAGAATACAGAATTCAGATTTGGACCAAAATAAAAATAAAAAAGGCAAAAGAGGGCTTCCCTGGTGGCGCAGTGGTTGAGAGTCCGCCTGCCGATGCAGGGGACACAGGTTCGTGCCCTGGTCCGGGAAGATCCCACATGCCGCGGAGCGGCTGGGCCCGTGAGCCATGGCCGCTGAGCCTGCGCGTCCTGAGCCTGTGCTCCGCAACGGGAGAGGCCACAGCAATGAGAGGCCCGCGTACCGCAAAAATAAATAAATAAATAATGTTTTTAAAAAAAAGGCAAAAGATTTATTGTGTCAATATGAAGTACAGCTTATTCTGGAGTGATAACTCTGATAAACAGCCCTGTTCTCTTAAAGAAAAACCATTAGTATGGAGGAAGAGGATGCTCTGACTACAGCTCTCTTCAATCATGTTCTTACTGATTAAATATTAATTGGTATTTCTGACTAATGAGTAAGCTAAGTAACTGGCTTGTGCTACAGGGTTGAAAACATAAACATGAAACACATTTCTCATGTATGGACCCAGTCTGTGAACCAAAGCTTGAAAATATGATGGCAAGAAATGTGAAAACTGGGAAATAATTTTCCACTTTGATTTGCTGTTGATCAGACAGGAGGAGAAAAAAATGCAATACAGAGCAAGGACAAAAAAGATTGAAAATTTGGGAAAGAGAGCCTACGACTAAAGATTAAAAAAGTCAGAATTACTTAGTTTGAAGCAGAGAAGAAAGACTAATTAAGGTTTTTAACAATAAAGATTACTGAAAAGCATAATCACTGAAAGCAAAGCAAAGAGAAACAGGTAAAATTCCCTGGAGCTATACAATTAAATACAAAGATTCTTACAGACAAATGTTAGGTGTTTAAACAGAACAGAAAGAAAGGTTCTGACTGGTGAATGCTTAGACAGAGGCAACATAACTGCTTTCAGGTACGACATTCAGGTGTGACAGGACCAGCTATGACAACCCAAGCAGGCAGCCTGAGAGGTCCAGAGAACATGATGATACAACACAGTACTGACTGGGACTTCCCTGGTGGTCCAGTGGTTAAGACTCCGCACTCCCAACGTAGGGGGCCTGGGTTCGATCCCTGGTCAGGGAACTAGATTCTGCATGCCACAGCTAAAGATCCCGCATGCTGCAACTAAAGGTCGCACACGCTACAATGAAGATCTCGTGTGCCACAACTAAGATCTGGCACAGCCAAATAAATAAATATTTAAAACAAAACAAAACCAAATAGTACTGACAATAATGAGAAGGTGGAAATTTGATATACAGATGTCCTGATGGCCTTGTGAATAATGGCTATCAGTTAGAAATTGGAACTGGAAAGGAGAAAGACTAATCAGCACCTGGCCATGGTTAAAGGCCTTGTTCACTTAGTTTTTGGAAGCAAAACTGTGCAGAGGAGCCAACATGTTAATTAATGCTTCCGGTAAACTCAACAAGCCAGCCTCAAATCTTGAATGAAAAGTGTGAGTTTCAAACAGAATTGAAGAATAAGGAAAATATGGCATTAAGCATTTACTGAATGTAATTTTTAAAAAGTAGATACTGTAGGATGAGTCAAAATGACATCCTCTTAAGATTTATCAGTTATTCTACAACTCAAAAAAGTCACAAGTCTTATAATGTGCAGTCTGAACATTTTTAGGAGGAATGAACAAAGTTACAGAAGGTGAGAAGGAAAAGAAAAGAAACCTGACCAAGTAGCTATTACATGCTAAATACTGTTAAGCCCTTGAAAAAGTATGTCCTCATCTGTACGATGTCTGGAATCTGTTTAAAAATAATCCAGAGAGAAAACAGGGGAGGTAAGTCAGGGTATAGATAAAGTAAGATTGCGTCTAATTTGCCAACTGTTAAAGTTTGGTGATGAGAATACGGATGTTCATTATACTATTCTATTTTTATTTAAATTTTTCATGACTTTTACACTAATTATTAGAGAAATGCAAATCAAAACTACAGTGATGTATCACCTCACACCAGTTAGAATGGGCATCATCAGAAAATCTACAAACAACAAATGCTGGAGAGGGTGTGGAGGAAAGGGAACCCTCTTGCACTGTTGGTGGGAATGTAAATTGGTACAGCCACTATGGAGAACAGTATGGAGGTTCCTTAAAAAACTAAAAATAGAACTACCATATGACTCAGAAATCCCACTACTGGGCATATACCCTGAGAAAACCACAATTCAAAAAGACACATGCACCCCAGTGTTCACTGCAGCACTATTTACAGTAGCCAGGTCATGGAAGCAACCTAAATGCCCATCGACAGACGAATGGATAAAGAAGATGTGGTACATATATACAATGGAGTATTACTCAGCCATAAAGAGGAACGAAATTGGGTCATTTGTAGAGACGTGGATGGATCTAGAGACTGTCATACAGGGTAAAGTAAGTCAGAAAGAGAAAAACAAATATCATATATTAACGCATATATGTGGAACCTAGAAAAATGGTACAGATGAACCGGTTTGCAGGGCAGAAATAGAGATACAGATGTAGAGATCAAATGTATGGACACCAAGGGGGGAAAGTGGGGTGGAGGGGTGATGAATTGGGAGATTGGGTTTGACATGTATACACTGATGTGTATAAAATGGATGACTAACGAGAAACTGCTGTATAGAAAAATAAAATAAAATTCAAAAATTCAAAAAAAAATTTTTTTCCATAGTTTTAAAAATTATTTACCATATACAACGTGAAAGTCAGTGGGGTGTATTTGTGTACTTGTGAGTGAATGTGGTTTTAATCTATATAGAACAGTAAGGACTCCTACGTAACCCTTCAAATGGGACAGATATAGGCCCATCAACTATAAAACCCTGCATGAAAGAAGAAACGCATTAACTAAATTGGAAGCATTAATAAGGAGGTGTAGTTTCAGAGGAGCAGGAAAAATGTAAGAAAGAAGAAAATTTAACAGAACAGAAGAACGCTGGGAGGTGGGGGGAGCAGCAAACAAACAGCAGGAAAATCTACCTCTCAAACAAAGGAAGGAAAGGTATTTTTTTGAGTAGTTACTGTGTTCTAAGACCTGTTGTTAGGTATTTTACATCATGACCTCATATAATCCTCACAGCAAATTTGTAACGTGGATGCTATGATCCTCAATTTAAGATGAGGCAGTAGGACCTCCCTGGTGGTCCAGTGCTTAAGACTCTGTGCTTCTAATGCAAGGGGCCCAGGTTTGACCCCTGGTCGGGAAACTAAGGGATCCCTGCAGAGTGGCCAAAAAAAAAAAAAAAAAAAAAAAAAAAAAAAAAAAAAAAAAAAAAAAAAAAAAAAAAAAAGGAGGCAATAAAAGCTCACAAAGGCCAAGTAACACACAAAGAATCATGCAGATACTAAATGACAGAAATCAGATTCAAAGCCTTTTGCCCAAGCTTAGTCTCTGCTCTATACACTACTACTATTTCCCAAGAACCTACATTAAACATACAACAAAATAAAAACTTTCTTCGAGGTACACAGATTACAGGAAAGGGGAAGGAAAACACAATATAAGAAGGGAGATAAGAAAGTCAATTTAATTTTGTTAAGTAAGTATGGCCAGGTTGTCATGGTAGTAAAGAGAGTGAATGGCAGAGGGTAGGTAACTAAACTGGATATTGGAAGACGAGCTGGCCAGGAGTTAGCTGAGGAGAAAATAGCAAGAACAGACCCACAGAGAGAAGAGAAGAGACTATGAATTGAGGACCTGTAAGTTGGTCGGTATTCATTCACTGATTTAATAAATATTTCCTGAGGGCCTACTCTACACCAAGACCCACGGATACAGTAGAAATCAAAACAGAAGTGTCTCCCTCCGTGGAGCATACAGCTTAGGAAAGATTATTCAAAGAATTACACATATTATAATTACAAACTAGGACGTGCTGCAAAGGAAAAGCAAAGGGTGTTATGACAGCATCTAAAAGGGGGACCTTCCTAGGGACAGTGGGATGATCAGAGATGGCTTCCCTGGGGAAGTGACATCTAAACTGAGCTGAAGAATAAACACGCATTAACTAGGTGTGTGGATGGTTAGATGAGACAATCCAGGCAACAGGAATAGCATATACAGAGCCCTTGAGATAACAGAGAACAAGGTATAGAACCAAGAGAAAACCAGGGTGGCTAGAGTATAAGCACAAATGAGAAAGTGGGAAACGAGGCTGGAAAAGTAGGCAGGTCAAACCACATACGGTCTTTAAGATTACATTCAAGACTTCAGAGTTTGTCCCAAGAGCAAAGGGAAGCCAGTGGAGATTTTTGATCAGGGTCTGATAAAATAAGAATTGTATTTTGGAAGTGTCTGTTCTCAGGTGTTATGAACATCCAGTCCATAGATACCAAAGGGTCTGTGCATAGAATCCAGGAGTCCATGAACTTGGATGGGGGGGAAAAATCTTTATTTTTCACTAGCCTCTAAATAAAATTTAGCACTTCTTTCTGAATATAGGCCTTTTAACTTTGTCGCAATACAAATCTCAAATACGTTCACATTATATTTTGTTATTGTAAAATTCTCAAAATAATGGTTTTGCCTCTCATAACATCATTACTTTAAAATTGTGGAAGTTTGGGGAAGCATTGCTAGATCTTGTTATGTAATACATTAACAATAAAGCACAGATACTATAATATCACAAGTTTTTTAAAAATAACATCAAAATAACATTTTGATAACTATTGGTTTCCTTTGTAGTTACACATTTTCAAATGCTATTCTCCGAAGGAGTCTGTAGGTTTCACCACAACTGCAAGGGGTACATGTCTTAAAAGAAGCCTAAGAATCCCTAACAGAGGGTAGAAATTGGGGAAGGGCAGAGAGAAGGCAGAGAAGCAATCCACATAAGATGATGGAAGCTTAAACCAGGATGGGAGCAGTGCTGGTGGAGTAGAGCAATTTGAAAGATATTCAGAAGGTAAAAGTGACATTAGAGACTCTTTTCAAATGTAATTTTCTAAGAATATTTACTGTTATAAAAATACTTATCATATAATGGTAAATAAAAATGCAGTCTAAAACTATCTCTACAGTATAATGCTGACTGAAATTCTACTGTACACAGAAATGACTGGAATGATGCAAAGTATTTTAAAATGTTAAACATGGTTATCACCGGGGAATGAACAGCAGCAAAAACGTTTATTTTTTTTCCTTAGGACTTCTCTAAATGTTTCCATATTTTATAAAGTGACTAGCAGAAAAAGCATAATTTTAGTTATTTTTGGAAATTTTCTTCTCTTTTCTTTTCTCTTTTTCTTTTTGGCCGAGCCACAGGGCATGCAGGACCTTAGTTGGCCAGGGATACAGCAGCAAAAACGTTTATTTTTTTTCCTTAGGACTTCTCTAAATGTTTCCATATTTTATAAAGTGACTAGCAGAAAAAGCATAATTTTAGTTATTTTTGGAAATTTTCTTCTCTTTTCTTTTCTCTTTTTCTTTTTGGCCGAGCCACAGGGCATGCAGGACCTTAGTTCCCCGACCAGGGATGGAACCTCGAAGCCATGCTCACCCCACCCTCACCCAACGCCCGCAGTGCAAGTGCAGAGCCTTCACCTGGACGGCCAGGGAAGTCCCTGCAAATTTCTTAATGATGGGGAAACGCTTACGATACATTTTATAGTGAAAAAGTATATAAAATTGTACATACAATATGATCTCAACCATATAAAAAATCTATAGTCAAATTATGGGTGATTTCTTTACACTATCAGATTTTCCACATTTTCTTTAGCAACCATGTATTACTTTTATAAATTACATTATTTTTAAATGGCACAAATGGATAATTAGCTTTGGACAGAAGGAAGGATTCTTCAAGATTTAAAATAAGAAAAAAGAACCAAGGTTTGTGATGGACAGAGTCTACTGGTGGGGGAACAGGCTACTGAGGGAGTTCACACGTAAAGGACTCCATAGTCTCAGCAAAGCAGGAGGCTAGGACATCTACAGCAAGCAAAGGGGTTGGTAGGACTGGCAGTACTAGAATAAGGGTGAAGGTCTGCAACAGCCCTGTGGGAGCACAGGGAACTGTGAGGCAGTGCACAGGGCTTGGCTAAGGGTCTTTAGAAACAAAAAGGAAACGGTATGGATTAGTATTGTTCTCAACCTTTGTAAATGATTTGCTGAGCTTCTTAAAAATGTCAGGTGCCCCTCCCAGTGATTCAGTGTGTCCAAGTAAAGGCCCAGTAATCTGCACCTTAAACAAGAGGGAGTGTTTCAGGTGAGTTCAGATCATATTTTAGGAAATGCTGGTTTAGTCTGGTCTGAAAACAATGGACAAATCTACTGATACATAAAATGTCTTCAGGTTCTCTCTGCTCCCATCATTCCAACTTACATAGGGAGTCTAGATGTTAAGATTTTTGTTTTGTTTTTGTTTTGTTTTAGAATTTCAGGAGAATAAAAATCAGCTTAGAGGGACTTCCCTGGCGGTCCTGTGGTTAAGGCTCTGCGCTTCCACTGCAGGGAGCATAGATTCAACCCCTGGTAGGGAACTAAGATCCCACAAGCCTTGCAGTGCGGCCTGCCCCGGCAAAAAAAGAGTAAAATTCAGCTTCGAAAGACAGGTAAGAAAAGAGTAGGAAAGACAAAGACACACTAAAATATACAGATGGTCCCCGACATACAATTTTTCAACGTTACCACGGTGCAAAAGCCATAAGCGTTCAGTAGAAACGGTCCTCTGAACTTCTTATCTTGATCTTCTGCTGGGCTAGCGTATGAAGTACGACACTTTGTGACGCTGGCAGCGACAGCAGCCGTAGCCCACAGCCAGCCATGGGACCATGACAGCAAAGAGCCCATAAGCTTACAACCATTCTGTACCCAGACAACAATCTATTTTTCACTTTCTGCACAGTATTCAATAAATTACACGAGCTAGTCAACACTCTATTATAAAATAGGCTTAGTGTAAGGTGATTGTGCCCAACTGCAGGCTAACACAAGTGTTCTGAGTATGTTTAAAGCAGGCTAGCCTAAGCTATGATGTCCAGGAGGTTAGGTGTATTTAAATGCATTTTCAACTTATGATATTTTTCAACTCACGATGTGTTTATCAGGACATAACCCCATCGTAACTTGAGGAAGATCCATATACTATTATCTGTATGATAGAACGCCAGGACAAACTACCTTACCTTTAGCAGGAGAGCAAAGTTGCTCCGCAGAGAATTAGTCACACCATTTTCGTAAAATTTTTTCCTCATGAGGTTTTCGGTCACGTTCCCACTCTCAGACTGATACCTTAATAATGACTTTAGCATGGTTTCAAAAGGGTCCGCTGAAACAGACAAATTAAACATTTCAAAGGCAAAGTAATCACTCAAAAAATAAATAAATAAATCTCCAGCAAAAGAACAGAGATCAGGGAGGTACGGGACTGTAGCCAAGAGACTATGAACTTTTTTTCACAACTCCCTTGTCTTTCCTAAATGTGAACAGTTCAAGAGGCAATAAAAATTGGCAAGAAAGGGCTTCTCTGGTGGCGCAGTGGTTGAGAGTCCACCTGCCAATGCAGGGGACATGGGTTCGTGCCCCGGTCCGAGAAGATCCCACGTGTCGCAGAGCGGCTGGGCCGGTGAGCCATTGCCACTGAGCCTGCGCATCCGGAGCCTGTGCTCCGCAATGGGAAAGGCCACAACAGTGAGAGGCCCGTGTACCGCAAAAAAAAAAAAAAAAAAAATTGGCAAGAAAACAATATTCTGACTGGGAATTTCACTGTAAATCATTAATACTGACATAAATTTTCTACTCACATGACAGCAATATCTTTCACTTTGTAAAAAAAAGCACACCACTGATTTTTAAAGCAAAATTGATTTTGTGTATGTAACTGTCAAGTATTACAGTTAAAATTATTTAGCTGAATCCAAAAATTTCTTTTCTTTTCTCCTTCATTCATTTTTAAGTGTTTCTTGTTTCCTGGTTTTTTTTTTTGGTGGCAGCGCTGTGAGGCTCGCAGGATCTTAGTTCCCCAACCAGGGATCAAACCCAGGCCCCTTGCAGTGGAAGCACAGAGTGCTAACCACTGGATCGCCAGAGAATTCCATAAGTGTTTCTTTAATGACTATGTTTCCACATACGCAAAAATACACTGTCATTGTAAATAATTAAAACATAGATACATACAAAATAAATTCATCTAAATCTCACCACACAGAAATAGTCACTGTTAAATATCTGAGATTTTTTTTTTTTACAGCTGTTAACATTTCTCACCAGAGAGAGACAGACAGAAAAATCTGTCAGATTTTGCAAAGAACTACAGTCCCTTCTTTCAGAGCACGTCTCTCAGTTCATTAGTGTGATCATTCGAACACCATTTACATGCTCCTCCACTTCCTCAGCACTAGACTATAAATTCCATAGGAGCAGAGGCCATGTCTGGTTATACCCATCTTTGTATTTCTTAACGGAGCCATCCTTCCACGTTGCGGAAATTTTGTGATTAAGAAAACAGACCAATGGGCTTCCCTGGTGGCGCAGTGGTTGAGAGTCCGCCTGCCGATGCAGGGAACACGGGTTCATGCCCCAGTCCGGGAAGATCCCACATGCTGCGGAGCAGCTGGGCCCGTGAGCCATGGTCGCTGAGCCTGCGCGTCCAGAGCCTGTGCGTCCAGAGCCTGTGCTCCGCAACAGGAAAGGCCACAACAGTGAGAGGCCCGCGTACCGCAAAAAAAAAAAAAAGAAAAAAAAGAAAACAGACCCAGCCCAGAGAGCCTAGCTTCAAGTCCCAGCTTCATCACTAATTAGTTGTGTGACTTTGGGCAAATGACTTAGCCTCTCTGTTCATCAGTTTTCTCTTCTGTAAAGTGGGGATAATCATAATACGTACTTCATAAGGTGTTCTGAGGATTAAATCAGTTAACGTGTGTAAGGTCTTACAATAGTGCTGGCATATAGAAATCGCTATATGAGTATCTGAAGAACAAAATAAAATAAACCTATATCATCATATTAACGCCTGAATGTATCCTTTAATGCAGCCATTAAAAATTTTTAAGTTTTAAGTTTTTATTATGAATGATACTAATGTCTTTTCTCATCTATGTGATTATCAGCTTATGATAATTCCTTAAGTCAAAGGTCACTGCCAACCTTCTCTCCAGATAGTTTGTAAAACATTTATACTCCATGTTTTTCCATTCCCTCAACAACAATGAGTTTTGCCAACATTTTTCATCTCTTCTAGTCAGATAAGTGAAAATCTCATTTTTATTTGCATCCCACTGATTATTAGTGAGGTTGAAATCCTTTAATTTGCTTATTGGCTATTTTTGTTTCTTCTTTTTTAATTACCTTGTTTTTGCCCATTTTTCCACAATTGCATTTTACTTTTATTTTCTTATTAGTTTGCATTTACTTTATATATATATATATAGGTGGGAAATAGTTCCCCCATCTCTCTTTTAAACTTCTTCATGGTACCTTTTTATTTTACAGAAATATAGTATGTGGCCAACATTTTCCTCTCTCTTTTTCACGGTGTTTTTTATCGTACTGAAATTTTTTCATTTTTATGTAGACAGATTTACCCATCTTGTGATTGATGGCTCTTAGATCTCATGTCAGGGTACAAAAGGGCTTATCAACAACCCCCTCAAAAAAATTTAAGATTTAACCATTTTTTCTTCTATTACTTTTATGACCCCAAATTTTAATCATTTCTAATTTATTCTGATATAAAGAGTGAGACAGGGACTGAGATTTATTTTTTCCAAATAGCCAACTAGTTTTTCCAAACCATTTATTACCTTTCCCCTTTATCATAAAATGCTACCTTTATCATATATACTCGGTTTGTCTACTGGGCTACCTATTCCATTCCATCAATCCGTCTAGTCCTATCACAGTACAAGATTCTTTAAGTTAATCAAGTTTTATAATACACTGTTCGACCTGATGGTACAAGAATCTCCTGCACTAATGTTCTTTCTAGATGTTTCTTAACTGCTCTTGTACCTTTACTCTTTCAGACGTACCCTGGAACTAGTTTTTCAGGTTCCAAAAAAATCCTGTTGGCATTTACACTGGGATTTTTTTCATACATATCTATAAACTGAAGGAAGAAAATAATCATTTTACAATACTGTGTCTTAAATGAAGTAATTAATATAAAGACTTCAGCACAATGTCTGGCATATAATACAAAGTATTTAATAAATGTTAGCTATTCCTAAGAACAATGTATGGATCTTCGTTTATAGACATCTACTCTAATTAAAAAGAAAATTAAACTTACATGTCTTATTGGGGTTGATGTGCTGCTTTAGCACATCAACACTGCCCAAACTAACCACAAGGCGCCTGCCAAACCAGAAAGAGACCACAGGCCCATATCTCTCATGCAAATTAACCAGGAACTCGTGCAAACTTCCACTGTTCACAATATCTGGAAGATTACCATCTCTGAAAAAAGAGCAACATTTGACAAAATAATCAATTTAACATGGAAGAATCAGAAGAACAATACTAGTTGATTCTCAATTAACTGTGTCAACAGATGAGAGCAAAAATACACAAAATTCTAATGACTGCAAAATCCAAAACTGAATTATATTTGACAGTTATATTTGGATATGGATTTGCTGATATTCTGAGAATTCGGCAGTTATATTTGGATATGGATTTGCTGATATTCTGAGAATTCATAACACTTCATACCAAATAAAAAAGCTACAGGAGGAACATCTGACTTAGACACTGGAAAACTATCCAATTTTTGCAGCAACTCATTCTGAGATAGCAGTGGACACCGTCATTGGCTATTAAATCACAGGCTAATTTAAATCAGCTATGGCAACTTTTTCTTATTTCCTTCTTTCTTAATCCTTTCTTTCTATTTTCAACACTCTCTGGCTAACAGAAGTGAAAGAAATTAAAGGTTTTGATTTATACAGGCTTCCTTTCTGTTCTTAACAAAGTTTAAGTAGTATGCCCAGAGATAAGTTTAGAGAAAACAAAGGAATGAAATAAACTGAGTAATCTAAAGATATGGTTTAGTTTTGATCCAAAATTAAGAGTTGACTCTACTTGATTTAAAAAAAAACAACTTACTTTTCTTCTGTTGGAGTAATCCCTGGAATTCCTGCAGCTTGTCTGGAAGCCTTAGGGAAAAAATTTTTTAAAGTTTAGTATAATGAATTATCACATATCCCATAAGTCAGATGCGTTTTCCCAAGACATCTGCAGGACCTTAAATGATGGTTTTCCAAATTGGTTGAATCTCAGAGATTATTTCTATATTAAAATACAAAAACTGGATTCTTTGTATTAAAAAGCATTATCCTAACATTCCTCCTATCAACTAAACTAAGGTGTTTGAAGAATTTAACATCCATTCTTCATCAATTAATACATAATCAAGTACATTTTTCTTTGTTCTGAGACTATATATGGTCCTATCTGTCTTGGCTTTCAAAAAAAATCAATGTCATGATTATAATAGTTTCATTCCTAAAACAGTTCTCCTCTTTCTAGTCAAAGAACTTACCAAAATACAATGTCAATGCTTTAATGCAGTTATTATTATCAGGGTCATACAGTCAGAAAGGTGTCTGGTATAGAAATAAATAACAAAATAATTCATAGCAAATTGTTAAAGTGACAACCTCTGAAGAATGAACTATGAAAAAGTCAGGGGAATTTTCATGTTTTACAATTTTGTACTGGGTTTATGGTTGCTGGGTTTAGAGGTTAGTGTCTTTTTTTTATTTTACAACAAGCGTAAGATATCTTGTAAAACTATTTTTAAATAAACTAAATATTTACAGGAAAAATAACCTAAAATAGTCAACTCCAGAATCAATTCTGAATTTTGTCAATGATTTTAGCTAGTATTAACCAGAGTTTATTTGTCTGACATTCTGCCCTTTTCCCCCCTACTTAACATTATACAAATAAATGAATATTTATTTATTTGAACATTTAAAGGCTAAACAGTGTTCCACTATGTATCCACAATTATGTAATCATCTTCCTGCTATAGTGTTATAAAACATCTAGGCTATTTCTTTCTTTCATTTTCTCATTGTTATAGGTAGTGCCATGAAAATCTTTATACAACTTTACTTTTTTCCTCCTTTGGGGTATGTACGCCAAAAGAGAGATACTAGGTTGAATGATACTAACTGAAGAGTTTAACAGTTTGTACTAAATCCTATAAGAATACTATCTAGGGGCTTCCCTGGTGGCGCAGTGGTTAAGAATCTGCTTGCCAATGAAGGGGACACGGGTTCAAGCTCTGGTCCGGGAAGATCCCACATGCTGTGGAGCAACTAAGCCCGTGCACCACAGCTACTGAGCCTGCGCTCTACAGCCCGCGAGCCACAACTACTGAGCCTGTGTGCCACAACTACTGAAGCCCACGCACCTAGAGCCTGTGCTCTGCAAAAAGAGAAGCCACCGCAATGAGAATCTTGTGCACCACAATGAAGAGTAGACCACACTCGCCGCAACTAGAGAAAGCCCATGTGCAGCAACAAAGACCCAACGCGGCCAAAAATAAATAAATAAAAATAAATTTAAAACAAACAAAAAAAAGTAGTAGTCTGAAGTGATAATCTTTTCAAAAAAAAAGAATACTATCTAGGTAATAGTATGTGCAACTTGCATTTAACTGATGACAATGAAACCTACAATGTAAAATTTTGTCCTACAGTCTCATCAATAATGGAAACTTGTCAAGTTTGATATTATAAAAAGTGGGGAAAAGGATGGAAGGAACTCAATTAGAAAAAGAAAAAGTCAGTCATATAAAAAAAGCCAACTTTTTATTTTCTAGGCTGAAATTACTGACAGAAACAAGTTTCCTGACTTCTCTTTAAACATGGTAGATTGATAACACTCATCAATTATCTCTTCCTGATATCCCACAAAATGAAAGTGAAGATATAAAAAACGAGAAAATACCGATAAAGAGAATAGGAGAGGAGACAACAGTGGACGAACAATCCAACCAATTTTGTTGGAAGTGTTAAGCTGTTGGAGCAGTGATTAATTGACGTAGTTGTGAGGCCTCCTCTGGGGGTCTGCAGAGGAGAATTCCCGCAAGAAGCAATCAGATTTGCACTCAGTAAGCAGAAAGGCAGGGTAAGACGCAAGATTTTAACAATTAGCAAAAAGCCAGTATACAGATCCCTCAGACACCATTCTTGTGATTACCATCCTTCTGGAAAGAGACCTTGAGACTACAGATTCAGGAACAACCGGCTGGTGGGTGGTGGCCCCTATAATTCTAAGGGAAAATTATTTCCAACTTAGGATTTTATACTAAGCCAAACTATCATTCAAGTTTGAAGCTAGGACAGCAAGATTTTCACAAAAGCAAGATCTCAAAAAATGTATTTTCCATGCACACTTTCTTAGGAAATTACTGGAAAATGATGCATCTGCAGCAAATAAAGGAACTGAAAGAAAGAGAGAGAGAGAGACTCATGTGGCACCTAGGAAATAGGGTATCCAACACAGGCAAAGAGAATACCAATTCTGAGAGTAAAAGGACAAGAGCTATGCAGCCGAAGGAGATGATAACCACTACTGACTAGGGAAGGATGATGGAAGGCTCCATAATAGATATTTTCAGGGGAAAGGAAATACAACTGATGTCTCTGAACACTTGAACAAGTTCACTGAGTGTTACGACAGAAATGTCGAAATATCTGCCGAAACTACTGATAGGCAGCAGTGAAGAACCTCTAAAAATGTGCAGGTACTAACTACAACCCCTCCTCACCGCACTCATCATATCTCTACAGCTCCAGCAGCAGGCATGCAGAGGGCGCCTCAGAAGGCTGTGCTCTTTGGATAAGACAGCTCCTACACCAACCTCCACCCTTCAAGACGAGAAATGAAGAGCGAGCCCCAGAACACCAGGCAAAATGCTCTCCTGCCCTTTACTATATCCACATCTTCCACATAGCTAGATTGATGAGATCCCCAAATTGGCATGCACCTGGCAAGACCCTGCCAAACTCCCTGATAATCGTAGCCTCACCACTATCATCTACCTTGAGACCATCCAGAATGTTACTACGACCTTTTTCCTAACCTACATTAGACAGCACACTAAGCCCAGGACTACCATCCCTAGGTCTTCCCTCGTCCCCCAGACTCCTATTCCTACAGAAGTTTATCTTCTTTCCTGACCCATCTGTCCCCAAGTCAAAACTCCACCTGATCTCAGCCACTCATTCCTATGATTGTACACTAGGTCTTGACATTACCAATAACTTCACCATCTCCAGAGTTTTAACATCAAGCATCCAAATCTCCAAGCACCTCCTATTTTTCCTTTTCACTATTTTTAACATCTTGACTCCAAAAACTATTTTTACCCCAAAAGGACTTTTAACCCACCCACTCATATACTCATTTTCCACTCTCTCCAGCTGAGATTCCATGGTCCATTATAACCACTCCCTTGCCCTATATCCTTTTGTCAAAAGCACCTAGTAAAACACCAATTCTAATTAAACCCAATATTCTGTCAACTGCCCCTGATTCCACATAGATGAAGAAAAACTGCTGGGAGGGCTTCCCTGGTGGCGCAATGGTTGAGAGTCCGCCTGCCAGTGCAGGGGACACGGGTTCGTGCCTCGGTCCGGGAGGATCCCCACGTGCCGCGAAGCGGCTGGGCCCGTGAGCCACGGCCGCTGAGCCTGCGCGTCCAGAGCCTGTGCTCCGCAACAGGAGCGGCCAGAACAGTGAGAGGCCCGCGTACCGCAAAAAAAAAAAAAAAAAAAAAAAACTGCTGGGGAAAAACACACCCATAATGACTAGTCTTATTTTAATTTCATGACCTTCAAGTGAGTTGCCTGGAAATCTCATTTCCCTACTCCCGCACTCTCCTAACCTTCCAGATGGCTATGTCTCAGAAAATAAGATTCACTGAAAGTTCCAGACTGTGCAGTTGCAATACTCCAATCCAATCCATTTACCAGCGAGAATATTTAAGGTGTTCTGTCATTGCCAGTGATGTATTTGGCGCTGTGCTGCTGCTTTACAACTTCTACAAAACCACCACCTTGCTTTGTAGATGATCCCTCATCCATTAGCTCCTTTGTTTTCAGAACCACCTTCTGAGGCTGAAGAAGAAAGCCGGAAGGAGATTCAGAGATAAAGCCCTCCGCTAGGTGAAGCTCACAGCTAACCTCCCCCTGCACAGGGCTCCTTCCACGACCGCTTTATTTAGCCCGTGAGGCCCTGCGAGGAGCAAGACCCGGTCTGGGCCTTAAGGACTTTGGATTTCAGGAATGAAAGTTGAAAGACAGGTGGAAGGGTAGACGACAAAAGAAACACTGGGGGAGAATCCTTGGGAAAGGGGAAAGGCGTGGAGCAGCCTGGAGTTTCCTCCCAAGCACACTAGAAAATGGAACTGGAGTGGGCAGAGTTACTGCCCGAAAGCCACCAAAGCGCTTCAGACCCGCCCTTAACAGTGGCGTGGCGAGGGCAGGCGCAGGGAGGCCGGGCCCGCGGACCAGCCCTCAGCCCCCGGCGGCCGCACCCGCGATGCTGAACCACCTGCCCGCCTCACTCGGCGTCGGAAGGCGGCCGTGCGGCCCGCGCCCCTCTGTCCTCAGCGCCAGCCCCGTGAGCGCCCGCAAAGCGTCACATGCCCCGGAGCTGGACTGAGCCGGAGCCGCAGCAGGAGCTCTCCCCGCACCCCCTCCGGGCCCGCCCCCTGCGACCCGCCGCGGGCAGGGCGACGTGGATGCGGGCGAGACCGAGGCCGAGCCGGCGGTTACCGGGTAGAGGTAGAGCACCGCTCCCACCAACACCAGCAAGAAGGTGACAGCGAAGATCGCGAAGTCCAACATGGCTTCTCCGCCCGGGAGCCACGTCTTCGTTCCACGCTCGGCAGCAGCGCCTCAGCGTGCTGGGACCCGCGCAACGGAGGGGTGTGCGGGGGCGCCCGCGGGACGAGCGAACGAATGGGCCGCTGGGGGCGTGGCCTGGGCCGCCAGGGCTGGCGAGGGGAGCAAGGGAGCGCGGAGGAGCTCTGGGAGCTGGGAGCCGCGCCCCGAGGCGGGATTCCGGCGGACGCGACTCCAGGCACCCCCGAGACTCCAGACACGCCCACGACTCCGGGATCGAGTTGCTGGGGGAGGAGGAACCCTGGCTTGGAGAAAACATTAGGAGTTATCATCGCTGTGCCCCGACCAACACTTTTCCAAGTAGATTTAAAATATATGTAATAACAAAATGTAGCTGAACTTAATTATTGCACATGTCTGGGTGTTCTATAATAATCTAGTGGTGTTTGGATCAAATATAAAATATAGATGCATAATTCACACATTATATATTTATTTCATAAAATTTATTTTTCTTCCCTTTACTTCAGAAGAATCTCTATTTTTAAAGCCAAGATTTTTGACATTTGTCTTCTGTCTGCAGAAATGCCAAATTATCCTGTCTTCGGTCATTGTGGTTCTTGGATAGATTTTTTTAAAACAATCTCAGGCTTATTGAAGGATAATTTATGTATAGAATAGTTTTTTTAATTCTTTCAAATTGAAGAAATTTTGCTCTGTTGAGGCAGTAGCAACTGGAATTATCAATAAAATTTTTAAAGTAATCTTTAGCTTCAGAAATGAACAATGACTTTTATCTATTGTGTTCAACTGTAATGGAGTTGTTGCATATGGTAACATTGTTATTGCAGCAAATATTATAAAAGTTTAAATTTATCATAACAATTGTATCACTTATATTGTGATTCTCACCATCTCTTAAAGCGATAACTAGATCTGTAGGGTAATATAAAGAATTGGTACCACACTTTACTCACATCATATCTAGACCTACATATATATTATTTTAAAAGGAACAGTAATTTAATATGGAAAAGTGTTCCTAAGCTGCCAATTGCAACCACCGTGGTCACCACAATAATTGTTGAGTACTTCCATTCCACTAATGGAACCCTAAGAGAAGAAATAATGTTTCATTATGCAAAAATCTATTGTGTTTATGCTGAGAACAAAGATTGGCTAAAGTAATTTATCTATTTTTATCGACTTGCTTGCTCAAGCTCAAATACTCTTTCCACTGTTATATTCTCCTCTAGTTTTATAGCAGCACAGCCTACAAACCTTTATAGCATTTAGATGCAGTCACATTTTATAATATTTCAAAGATATAGAATGTGAGATATGAAGAATTTCCCTGGAGCCTGAGCAGTATTAGCTATGAGAATGGATGTTAACAGTTTCGTTGACCACAAAATCCTGATTAACCACCAAATCCTGACTGACCATCGAATACTGATTTGCCCATGCGTTCTTTAACTTTTTTATGGATTTGTGATATGTGGGTAACTCCCAAACATGGGCCTGTCTTGCTCTGCTCTATAGGTGGTACTGTCCATAGACAAGGACACTCAGTGGGTTCCCTAGCCCTCTGATCCAAATTCTGGTTGGATTTGGCCAACAGGAAATAGTAGCATAAGATGAGAGGATGAGAGGAAAGTAAAGTCAAGATAGTCATTCTACTGGCTTTCATGCTGTGGACTCACTGTTTACCATAGCTCCTGTCATATGGCCCTTCCCATACAGATACCCTTTCTAGGAAGTGGAACTCCCTTCTTGCCACTTCAGGCTTAGGGTTGGTGATGGCTCACCTCTGCTGCTAGTCTTGGAACACTGAAACCTTGTGGTTTCCTTAAACCCTTCCCACACCTTCATAAATATTTCCTTTACTGAACTCTCTTTTAATTACTGGTTTCAGCATGCCATCTGTCTCCTGCTGGGACTCTGATCCACATGGTAATTATTATTGCCATTAAATTGCCTGTTTGGTGGGTGCAAACTTTTTTTCTCAATTCTAATGAATAAGGATAATCAGATACAGTTTGCCTTTACCTAGTAGAGACAGCATTACACCATCACTGTTTTACTCCAGGACTTCATCAGTTCTCCTCTGTGACATAATAACATAAAATTTCTAACTTATTTGTAATGGTATTTCACACAATATCTTGCTTGTCCATTACTCTGATGACATACTATTGAGACCTGGTGAGCATAAAGCAGAAATTTCCTAGATGCCTTAGTAAAATAATACATGCCAGAAGGTCAGAGAGAAATCTCAAAAATTATTTAGGAGTCTGTCATATTGATAAAGTTCCTACAGGTTGAGTGTATGGGGTACTTGCACATTGTATCAGCAGAGTCTGAGATGGAGTTTAAGATGCAAGATATGTAGTAAGGATTAATACATGTGAAGGAAGGAATCTGGATTGGGCAGAAAGAGAAGTGGAACTATGATGCAGGCCCAACAACTCCTAGACCAACCTAGTGGGGAGTTTGGAATGAGAATTACCCACGATGATTGGGCTTTGCTGGGCCTTTTTCTACACACCCACCTTACTCTCTTCCTGAGAAAAAACTTGGAAGGGAAGTTAGCCTCTGTAGTTTTTCTGAGGGCCACAACTGATACTTATAATCTTCTTTCTCCGCTATCCATGGTAGATTCTCTTTACTCAGCTACCAAGTCTTGAGGCTTGATTAGTCTGGAAGAATGACTGGATTGTTCTGAACTGCCTGAGTACCTGGTAATCATGTACTTCTCAGACTATGGTTTTTCTCTTTGCAGTCACAATTGGGCAAAGATGTACAAAGTAGTGCCCAAGTAAATCACCTGGGTTCTACACTATTACACATTCCATTGTGTAATGGCAGCTGTACCTCTTCCTAATTATCCAGGTCACATTGGCAAGCTATTCTGATGCTTTATCTGGATGGCAGCTTGTGGGTGATGTATGTGATATGACCAGTGAGTTCCATTGTCATGGGCTCCCTCCAGCACTTATTTACTGTAAAGTGGGTCCTTTGGTCTGAGGTGATGTTATGTGGAATCCCTTGCCAATGAATCAAATACTCCACTGCCCTTAAGATAATGGTGCTGGTTAAGGCCCTGTAGACATAAAGGGCAAACCATGTACATAAAATACATGTCTGTTCCTATGAGAATGAACTTGCCCTTCCAGAATGGAAGGGGCCCAAAATACATAACTTGCCAGCATGTGGCCCATTGGTCTCCTTGAGGAATTGGGCACTAAGCATTTATCTTTGTTGTTGGTAAATTGGACATTCAGTGGTGGCAATAGCTAGACCAGCCTTGGTAAGTGGAGGGTTCATGCTGTTAAGCCCATGGATAGTCTCCATTTCTGCCATTGTGGCTACTTTGTTCATGTACCTACCCATTGCACTGGCCCTGGAGTGGCCAGTGCAGGGACTACCTGACATGAATTGGATTGGTTGTTTGGTCCACTTGATTGTTTAATGCCTCTTTCATGGTGGGTGCTAATATGTGACTCAAAGATTTTCACACTTCTTTCCCACTCTCATATGTCCATGTACCTACCTCTATCCCAGACCTTCTTGTCTCCAATCTTAAAATTTTTTCCATTCATGTCTCTCAGCAGCTGGCCGGGTCTTTCATCACTGCCCATGATTCCATATATATGTATATATTCTAACTTTGGGTTTCTTATCTTTCCACATCTTATCTTTCCACACAAAGTAAATGACATGGTGCACCACTAAAGATCTGCCCATTGAGGTGGTTTTCCCTTGCCACTGTTTTTCAAAACCACCCATAAGTAAGGTTTCAATGCTACCCATTTTTGGCTTTACCCACATACTGAGCCATCACACCTGTAAATGAAGCTTGGTCTTTTTCTTCCTCCTCCATCTGATCATACAAGATCACTTACAAAACCAAATGTGTTAGCTGAGGAAGGGGCACTGGTATGACAGTGGTGGATACTCTGGGGATCTGGGCTACTTGCTCATGCAGCTTATGTCTTCCCTGTGGTCCTTAAGACTTGGTGGTCTGACAAGGCCTAGCGGATGATAGGCAGTGTTGGGAAACTGAGTCTCTTAAGAGCAAGGTATTAACTGCCATTTTGTTCTGGACGTATCTTTTCAAGGATGTTTGTACAGCAAACAACTTGGAAGGCAGAAATAGTCTCCTTCTGGAATAGAAGGCAGGTTTGCTTCCTCATCAGTATTAATGTTTCCCTCCAGGGCAAAGGTCAGGAAGGTGTGCTTGCAGCCCATTATAAAAGATTCAGCTTTCTTAAACTCAGATTATTTAGCTGTGACATAAGATTGTAAAATGTATCCTTACGAGTTCATCTGCAAGTTTATAGTTGTAGGTTTTACATTTAGGTCTATAATTTGCTTCAAGTTAATAAATAATCAGTTCCAGCACCATTTGTTGAAAAGACTGTTCTTTCCTCATTTAATTATTTTGGCACATATGTAGAAAATCAATTCATCATATATATGGCCACATCTAAAGGCCTTCTATACTCCTTTTGACCTACATGTCTATCCTTATGCTGGATAATCCACAATGTCTGATTCCTGTAGCTCTAATTCTTGAAATCAGAGTTAAGTCTTCCAACCTTGTTCTTTTTCAAATTGTTTTGACATTATGTCCTTTGCATTTCCCTATAAAATTTAGAATCAGCCTTTCAGTTTCTTCAAATCTATTTTTTATTCCATTTTTCCAGCCATATTCTGTAGTTTCAGTGTACATGTCCTGCAAATATTTTATATTTCCTAGGTATTTAATATTTTCAAGATATTGTAAACTGTATTGTTTTGAATTACAATTTTTGTTGCTAGAATACAGAAATATGATCTATTTTTGTATTTCACCTTGTATCTTTGCTTGGCTCATAAGTTCTACTGTTTTGTGTACACAGATATCTTAGAATTTTCTACATGCTTGTTAACCACAAAAGGATATTTTTACTGTCTCCTTTCCAATATGTATGCTGTTTTATTTCTTGCATTATTGCACTAGCTAGAGTCTCCAGTACAATGTTGAATAATAGTGAGAATAGGTATTCTTACCTTATTCCTAATTTGGGAAGAATTCAGTCTTTTACATTAAATATTATGTTAGCTATAGGTTTTTCATAAATATACTTTATTACAAAAGTTTTCTATTTTCAGTCTACTGAGAATTATCTTAAACAGGTGACATTTTAAACATTAACCCAATCTTTTTTTTTTTTTTTTTTTTTTTTTTTTTTTTTGCGGTACGTGGGCCTCTCACTGTTGTGGCCTCTCGCTCCGGACGTGCAGGCTCAGTGGCCATGGCTCACGGGCCCAGCTGCTCCGTGGCATGTGGGATCCTCCCAGACTGGGGCACGAACCCGCGTCCCCTGCATCGGCAGGCGGACTCTCAACCACTGCGCCACCAGGGAAGCCCAACATTAACCCAATCTTAAATTCATGGGAGGAACCACACTTGGTCATGAGGCATTATACTTCTTACACATTGCTAGAAATGATCTGCTAATATTCACTTAAGGATTTTCATGTCATCGTTCATGATAGATAATGGATTGTAGTTTTTTTATTTTAGTTTTGGGAAGATGAGGGTGATGGGTAGAATTACCTATCTCTCAATATTTTTCTCTCTTGCATGCAGGATCCTAAATCCTAAATTTCCCCCATTTTTTCCTCTTTCACCAACTAGTCTACAAAGCAATTGCATTTCTACATTCTTCTTAAGAATGTCTTCTGAGATTGCCATGTCAAATCCTGCACACTAAGTCCACTTTTTGTATGCAGTACTCTGATCCACTCAAACTCTTGTTCAGTATTTTTGCACTTAGGATGGGCTTTCTCTTTCTGGGAGTCTTTTTTTTTTTTTTTTTTTAGCTCAATCTTAGGTTCTCTAATCAACTACCCTCAAGTTTTTCTGGACTCTCCTTGCTTTCTGTAAAGGCTTACTATAGAAACTTAAGAGATAGCTCTGTTGGAATTTGCTTTTTATATTTCTATTTTTAAGTAATTTGATGTTTGTCGTGTTATCTGTCTTCTTGATATCTTGAAGGCATGGGATATTTGAGGATACATTTGTTTTTGTTTATCTGTATAGTTTTTTGGAGGACATGTGGAGAGATTTAGACTTAGGTACCTATCGTTATCTTAGGCACCCTGTAAGTCTAGATTCATCCAGTTTGAATCCATTAATTTTCCACCTTCCAAAATTGTATTATCTTCTCTATTTTCTTTGTCCTTTTAGGCTTATGCCCTCATCCTTGTAGGTTTATGCCTTCACTGTTGTTCTGCCAGAACTCTAATATGGAGCAAACTAAAATACAGTTACTTACATCCAATCTGTTACCCTTATCCACAAATGTAAAGTGTATAGGATACGAATAGGTCAACATCTACACTGTCAAAGTTGATGAGTAAAAGATTTTAACTGTGAAAGGAAATAAATGTTTTTTAAAAAACCAATCTAATGTATTATTTGATTAGCTACAAATGGAGATTTCTAGCTCATAACCATGTTTCTGAGGTGGCTTTAAAATGAAAGGCTTAATACCTGTTGTTATATACAACAAAAACTGGTCAATTAACATAACATTTATCTTGTGCACACAGGACTACAGAAGAAATTCTGCTCATATGAGAAAGAAGCAGCAATCAATTTGCTGCTTAAATACTGTATTCAATCCCTTGTCTACTCAAATAACTCAGCCAATGCTAAGTTCTAATCAGACTCTATAAAATTGAGAATTACAAACCAGCTGAAGAAAACATCATTTTTTATTTGATTCAAACCCATTTTCCTATACAAAGCTAAATTTATTATGTACAAAATAAATGCATATTCTTAAAAACTGTTAGAATACAAATTTCCAAAGGACTAAAAAATGTGCAAATTTTTCAATTATTATCTTCATTCATGCTATACAGAAACAAATCAAACATTAGTTCATATACACACACTGAAAAATTTTTAAACAAAATTCAATGTAACAAAACAAAACATACATCTTATATATTTAATTTTAAAAGGATGAGAAAGGGAAGAATGTATTGCACCAAATTAACAGTAGCTTCATTATAATGAGAATACTAATCAAAATTATTTATACATCTTTATTAAGTCTAAAACTTTCTCAACTTTAATAACTTTTTTTTTTGGCATACAAATATCCATTGAGTCACAGTTTGCACAGTCAATAATTGGATATAAATAAGGCTTAATATTCTTTTTCATGGTCAATTCCAGTAGAACAAATGACAAGGAACACTTTACTATAACTACATAACTTTTTAAATTCCTTAAATATTTAAGTAGCAGCACGATTTGCAAGTATTTTTTTTAAACAATTCCAAATTTTCATCTATCCTCCTCTGAACTGTGTGTGTGTGTGTGTGTGTGTGTGTGTGTGTGTGTGTGTATGCATTCAAGTCACTGTCACTTCTATGATAACACTGAAATGCTCCTATTTAATCTGGGTCCCAGAAAAACTGACATAAGAGACAAATCATATGTGTTGAATATTTTTCAGTCTTAATGAATTCACTTCTATAGCAATGCATCTGATAGAAAATGACTGGCTAGATCTCTCATTATTTTTTTGCTAATTTTTTTGCTCTAAGTCTATAAAAGCAAACAGCTGGGGGAAAGAAAGCCATACCGGTTAGGAATTCCTGAAGAGAACAGACCAGCCATATGGTTAAAGCTAACTATAAAATAAACAGTAGGCACAAAAAATTTCTGGTGATGGTATTTATGAATCGGAGACAGCAGTAAAAAGCATAATAGGAAAAAAAAGTCAAAAATATAAAAGATCTTTAACAGTAAGATGTACTGTAATATGCTATAATTTTGGAAGAAATGTAGAAACTATTATAATTAAATACTTTGAAAAATATCCAAGAAAACCAGTTAAAATCCCAAAGGAATAAAGTTATTCTCTTTAATCCCTATATAAGAAACTAAGAGGTTGAAATTTTTTCACTTAAGTCCAACAACTGATGTCTCCCTACCAGAACTACTTTCTAAAGTGTTAATTGATTAATATAATTTTAGCATTCTGAAGAGCAAAATATGTATATCATAGTTAAGCTTTTTCCTCCAAAATGCAAAAGGAGTATTTGTTGAATTTGTAGGTTGAGCCCAATAAATCTTAAAACACATTGCTTAGATACTGTGGGGAAATGTTTCCAAGATAAGGAACAACAAAAATCGCATTTTAACAGTAACTATTTATTTAGTACACTGGCTACCAGAGAAACTCTAGTTTTATACACATTAAGTTGCAATATATTATTAGAAAAATAAAATTTTAAAAGGTCCAATTGGAATAAGACTTCTTTTTTACAAGTTTATATTTTAATCAATAAAATATAATTTTATTTTTCAATCCCACCTAAATCCTAACTTGTTTTCTTATTCTCAAATTACAATGCTATATTATAATAGTATTATAAATAGCTAATCAGTTTGTACACTCAAAAATAGTTATAAATTTTAAATAATGAGACAGCCATCATATTATAAGTGAAAACACACACACACACAAACATCCAAAAGTCCACTGGCAGTCAACTTTGAAAATGAATGGGTAACTTTTTCAATTCAAAGACAATATTGTGGTGTTATTATTATTATGGTAATATTTGCAAAATAAATTTCCAAAGAAACATTAAAACTAAACCACAGAAAACAAATGTTGAATTAGTGAATTTCTACTTGTTCTTTTCCTCTGAATTTTCAGTTATAAGATTAAAGGCATGAAGACAAAAGTAAATACAATTTTATCTCTGTCCTTTTATTTTTCACTAAAGCCATATTAGCTTCATAGGTCCAAATCCTACAATGTGTTTAGAAATCACCCACATGTGACAAATGTCAGTGAGATAATCTAAGAAGATGTATCTGATGAATTACTACAATGTATCAGAAAAGTACCTGATAAGACAGCCACTTTTACACAAGCTTCTTATACTGAAGAAAAGCATAACTCCTATAATCTAAGATGACCTTATATTTTTAATATAGAAAATTTGAATCATTTCCAGTACAGGCCTAAATATCTTAAATGTTAATGCTTTATTTTTTTGTAATACTAAGACTTTCCATATGAAAATTTAAAGAGTATTTCCATACAGAGGCTATACCTACAAAAGTCCTCAGAAGTGCTTAGGGAATTTATCCCATGCTTTTAATTAGGAAAACTACTGATTAATAGCTTCAATGCTGTAAGAGATCTAAGTCTATGTTTTAAATCTAGCATTTTGTTACTCATGTTTTTTATTAATAGTTTAAAATGTTACCTAACTCAGATATGCAAAATATTCACTGATAGCCACTAGGAACTAATACAAGCAAACACTTTTTTGGAGGCAAATTTTATTTATAATTTTCAAATGTGAAAGGTCTGAAGAGAGTTTATGATAAGAATAACGCAAACTGAAAAGGAAATTTGGTTGTTTCCACGGCATGCAAAACAAAGATAAGAAAGCCATTCCAAGCAAATTTTAGAAAAAATGTCTTCAAGGATAATGATTAAACCTATTTTCAAATAAGCCTGTGAATATTGGATCTGATTTATAAAAATGAATGGATATAATTTCTATAGCCTCAAATATTTTAAGATTTAATATAATAACCCTGAGACAATTTTTTATGCCAAGAATATCAAGTAAAGAGATTCAGAGTATCCAGAGTAGCGCCTAAACTTCTGTATATTTATAAAACTTCACAGAGAAGTCTGATCTACAATCTCAGTTAAGAAACAATGGCCTTGAAAATGCTAGATTCAAATTAAAGAAGTAAAGTTGTGGCCAATGATGACTGATAACACTATACTGTTGCCTAATGTCATCAGAAAAAACACAACAAGGGCTCTGATATAGGAAAACTCTCTACAACAATGTTCTGGATGATCAAGTTTAAAGCAAATCAGATGTACGCATGATAAATGAATTAGGCAAAAAGAATACTGAGAACAGTATTTGTTCAAAGTGATAAAAATGTTTAAGGCTGGTCACTTACTGGTAAAGAACAGTTTTCGTTGAGAGAGAAACAGTAATTAGGACAAGCTATGAGTCTGCCTGATAAAGGAAAACAACAGATTAGATTTAGAGAAAAAAAAATGTATTTCATTTCTTATATCAGTCAAAAACTATATCCTAAAGACAGGTTTAAGAACTTATTTATGGATTACATATTTAATGATGTATTTTAAGAGACCAACCTTCATATATACACACCCCCACAGGACATTACATATTATATAATATTATTTAATATTTATATAATATTTATATATAGTCCATGCATTTGCATCTTTTCATTGGAAAGGTGATAAAGACAAGGCTATTCACTTTATAAATATAAATATATAAAAGGAGCTAACCTCTTTAAATTCAATTAAAAGACTTCCATTAGTGATTTCTTTAGTAATAGCAATATAAAATATACTTAAAGGCAAAGGCCATGTGTCATGTGTCATCATTAAATAAAAATAGGGTATTAAGTTAACAATTTCCTCTGCTTACTCCTATTAAAGCAAAATACAAAAAAATCTTCGGTAAGAATTTAACTTTCAAATCTAAATTCTAATTAATTATGAGGGCACACTTATTCCTTCAGAAGCGTTAAACTGATTTTCAATACTAGTTCTTGAAGGATAATTTTTATATGCCTTACACAGAGAAAGAAGGAAGCCTTACATAGAGAAAGAAGGAAGCCTTACATAGAGAAAGAAGGAAGCCTTGTTAATGATAAATGAATAATTGGCATTTTCTCTCCTACAAAAGGATGTGACCTGAAAAAGCACTGCGACCTAAAGGAAACGAATAGAAACTGATTCATAGATGACATGAGCTTCACGGGCTTATATGATTTTAAACAACTGGCCAAGCTTCATTCATGCCCTACTCTCTTTTTTCTTCTCTCCTCCAATTTTATCTAAGTAATGACAGAATACTGATTGGGAAGAGTTGAAAAAAAAATCTTATAAAGTTTCTTTATTCTCTAAATGAGTATCTCTATTGTATGTTTTAATACTTGACCTCACTTTCTAAAAAAAATCATCTCCTTAGTATAAATTGCTCCACATCATCAGGATGCTGATATTTTTATTTCTATCACGAGTGTCAAGAAACAAAAGCAGATGAAAAGTTCTTCAAAGATAACACACTTCATATAACAGCTGAGATATTATATTCATCATCTGAAATGTCCACCTGTTACTGCACTCTAATGATACTGTTCATTTCTCCCATTAAACAATACAGAAATAATTTCTATGGGTAACATGTAAATACACCATAATCCCTCAAGGTATATCTTCACAGTGATTTTTATCTAATGACTTTTAATCAGTGGTCTAAACTGTTCAAAAGAGGAATTATTCAGCCAATGCTACTACTATATTTGCTTAATTAATAAACTTTAAGTTCCATTCTTCTAGACTGTTGCTAATATTCTCAAAGATTTTCCTCAAAATTTTACATTTTTGGTTTTCACTTTTTGGAAAATATTATATAAGGGTCAACCCCACTGCTCTGAACATCTACTATTACTCTAGGTAGGGTATCTACTGTGAAAAAAGCTTCTTCATATTTGTGCTATAAAATAAATACTGCTTGTTTAGCTCCTCCATCTAAACAGTAGCAAAGTAAAATACCAAAAATTTAGGAATTTTCCCCTAATAATCTAAGTTAAACATTTTTGTAACTTATAATCATCCAAAATAACTTCCAAAACCAATATTAAGTGACCTTAAAAATAAACATCCTTATACCAAAATCTCTAGATAAATAGGCAAAAGAAACATTTCCAAAGTTTTGATTTAGAAACAGTTTTTTAAAAATCAAATTTAAAATATGAAAACCCCATCATTTTGTTTCTCTTGACTTGAAACTTCCTAAAATATATAAGATAAAAAATGAAAATAGAATGAAAAAACAGAAGAAATAAATCTTAATATATGATAATTATCTCTACTGACTTGTTTTGAGACATTTTCACCACTAGTTACTGAAGTCCTCAAAAAGGAAACCTTTACATTTGCATATGTTCTACTTTACACTTGCTACATCAGTTTATTTCAGTGTGATTTACCTAAAACATAACGGTTTTTTACTGAATAAAACAGAGGATTTTAAATAACTGGAAAGAAAATTCTTCTATAACTTTTTACAAGTCCTAATACAAGCCAATCAAATCTATCAAAAAGTTTCCCTAAACAAAATCCTTTACTTCTCATAAATTTTGTACTCACTCATACGATTATAAAGAAAAGGGTATTAGATACTGTGGGCAACAGGAGAGGACTACGAAGGAAGAATTTCTCAAAGATTCAATTGAGAAGACAATTGGACATAAGGAAATCTATAATTTGTAGAAAAAAGAATATTATTATTTTTAAAAGGTATTGTTGTAAAAAGTCTTTTTTTCCCCCAATCGCAGACCCTTTTAATAAAGCCACCCAACCATTCATTCCCGAAAAAAACAAAAGGAGCTAACATATAGAATTTCCACACAATTTTAAGGGATTCATAAATTCCCCCCAACCTGTGGAATCTTGGATTAAGGACACTCGTAGTTATAAAAACTTTCTAACTCAAAATATGACCTTATAAAAGTACAAAGTTTAACAATCTCCTTGAATTAAATCTATCAGCCTTTTAGTTTAAAAGCATAATGTAACATCTAGCTATGTGTAATAAAATTAATTGTAATCCTGAAAGTTATACATAACATGAAATAGAAATGTGTATTTTAAAAAATTACTATATCCAAATGACTAGTTTAAGTTATGCATATCTTTTCGGTTCATTCATCAATCATATGAAATAAGTAAAAATGTAATATATTTCGGTATCATTGCCAACTCCAATAATTATTGGGGAAAAACACAGTGTTTAATAAAGAAAAAGCCAAGAAATTTTGTACTTTGCACATATAAATTGAGCTGCAGATGCTACTTAAAGGACCCAGCTGTCAAAATCATAATGAGCATTTTTCCTTAACTCTACTACTAATGAAATATATCCACAAAATGTGTCTCTAGTTTCTCTTACTTCTACTCAACATTTATTATTTAAGGATAATAACACATTGCAATAAATTCTCATTAGTACTATGCTAAGTAGTAGTGGGATGAGCCAATGTACCACTTTCAAAAGTTTTGTTTTCAACTTATCATGAAAACCTGTAATTTACACTGAGTTTTAAAAATCCAAGTATGCAACAGATGCTTTTAAAATATTACCTCCAATCAGAAGTTCCATAATAAAATTGATATATTTAGGATGATTTATTCAGCAAATAGGAGAATGATTAACTAAAGAATGTATTAAAAGCCATATCTCTCAACTGTCCCATTATTGCTACTCTTTTATTAGAAACACCTCAACTTTTGCTGTTTAGAATAAGCAAATTGAATTTAGCTTATTTTTAGAAGTTTATTTTTTTAAATGGATCTAATGATCTTTAGAAATAAACTACTAAATCTAATCAAATGTATTTTCTCAAATTCATCTTAGTGTAGACCAAGAATTAGTTAATAAGATAGATTCAGTGATGTTAACCAGAAATTTTTTTAGTGGATAATAATAATATAAGCTATGACTTTTATACACATACGATACCAAATTTTGGTAACCCCTAAACGATTTTCAGGGATAACAGCCCTGAAACATTTAAGATAGTTGAGAGATGTGACATTAAAGTGATTTAATGTCACATTTAATCTGTCACAGATTAAAGTGACAAAGCAATAAATCAAATTTCAGTTATCCATGACAGACGGCAGAAATAACAATCACTTGGAATCTTGAGGATTATATTCAGTCTCTCCAGCTGAAATCTGGCTGAGCCGCTTGCTAGATCCCCACAATTTTCGAGAAAGCTGACCTGAGCGCATCTGTTTAAAGTAATCCAGAAAAATGAAGAAGAGTTGTTATTAAGAAAGAAAAAAAATAAAAAATAAATGAAATTGATATACAAGACAATGATTCTGTAGAATGTACAAGAAATAGGTTTTGTCAGCAGAATCATTAACATTTTAATGATTCTTAATTAATAATAATTAAAGAAAGGGTTTTCTTCATCGATTGTCTTTTAGTTGAGAAAGATTTAATACCAACGTACAAATTTTTAAATTAAATGTGCCACATATCAAAATTACAAGACTCCTTTACTTTATATATTTACAAAACTACATTTCACTTCATTAAAATAATCTTCTCAAATTATACATAATCAGGCAACAAGACACATAGTTTTGGGGAACTTTCTCATCTTATATTTGCAGTACTATTAATGACAATCACAATGATAAGAAGAAAGTAAAATAACACTTTGATGAAAAGGAAGTAACTTTTAAATAGTTTGATCTAAGAATGTAAAAAAATCTTTAACAATAGCATGGTAAGTAATTTAGAAAATAAGAATAGCATAAGCTCTTTGAAGGTAAGAATCATATTTTTCCACCATTAAATTTTTTATCACCTAGCACACTTCTCAGCATATAACAATTATTAATCAAAATTAATTGAATCAGTGGGATAATGCCCTTCTAAAAGTGCTTATACTTCTACATAGGGCAATAAAACTCCACATGGGAAACATTTCTCAATCTAACCATATGATTTGTTGGAATTACTTCCCAAGAGCAATCTACTTTTTTTTTCTTTTGCGGTACGCGGGCCTCTCACTGCTGTGGCCTCTCCCATTGCGGAGCACAGGTTCCGGACGCGCAGGCTCAGCAGCCATGGCTCACGGGCCCAGCCGCTCCAAGGCATGTGGGATCTTCCTGGACCGGGGCACGAACCCGTGTCCCCTTCATTGGCAGGCAGACTCTCAACCACCGCATCACCAGGGAAGCCCCAGCAATCTACTTTTTAATGGTGCTTCATCTGCTTCCCTTTTTTAATGGTACTTTTCTAGGGTCCATTATTGGAGCGATAAAAGATAAGCCTCAAGCAAAGACACTTTGGCATGTTTGCTTTGCATTTTCATTTCCAGATGTATTTCCAAAACCATTATTTCCATTAATCTAGTTCCACTTTAACATCTAATTTATAAATATGGATTTTATACTGACAGTGTAATATGTAAAACTGATACATGGGGCTTCCCTGGTGGCGCAGTGGTTGAGAGTCCGCCTGCCGATGCAGGGGACACGGGTTTGTGTCCCGGTCCGGGAAAATCCCACATGCCACGGAGCGGCTAGGCCTGTGAGCTTTGGCCGCTGAGCCTGCGCGTCCGGAGCCTGTGCTCCGCAACGGGAGAGGCCACAACAGTGAGAGGCCCGCGTACCGCAAAAAAAATCGCCAAAAACAAAAAAAACTGATACATGATTTAAAAATATACATTAATCAAGATTTTGATATTTTAGATAAAAATAGATTTTGAAATAGAACTCTTTTCACAACTATTGATCTATTTAATTTCTACACGTTCACATAAAGTTGTATTTAATAATTATGCAAAATTCTGAGTACTCAATTAGATTTTTTATTACTAAAGTAGGTCCATAATTCAGCTGATGGAAAATGTATTTTACAAAGATATAAAATCAATAAAAAATACTTTTTTTTTTTTTTTTCCTTGCGTTATGCGGGCCTCTCACTGTTGTGGCCTCTCCCATTTGCGGAGCACAGGCTCCGGACGCGCAGGCTCAGCGGCCATGGCTCACGGGCCCAGCCGCTCCGCGGCATGTGGGATCCTCCCGAAACGGGGCACGAACCCGCGTCCCCTGCATCGGCAGGCGGACTCTCAAGCACTGCGCCACCAGGGAAGCCCTAAAAAATACTTTTATTCAAAATCTATACACAATTCAAATGCCATGTGTTGTAGACTACACATAAATCTTTCAGTGAGGACCAAAAACTTATTTGGTAAATATTACAAAACACTGATTTAGGCCTATGAAATGAAGCTACTTAGGTATTTTTTTTCCAATCAATTTTTTTTAAATGTGTGCACATAACGTCATTTCACTTTTTTTTAATTCAGTAAAACTGTAAACTTAACAAATTACCTAAGTTGGAGGGCAGGCAAATTTAAAGGCACTTGAGTAAACCATACAAAGTGAAACATGCTCAAAGAGTAATGTCTAAGCAGAGTTCTCAAGTAATCATCACAGCAGAGGACAGAAGGGAAATCTTTCCTTGGGAAATATATTAATCAAGAAACTCTACTACTGAATGTAAAAACGCTTAAAATATTTTAAATGTAAGTGAAATATCGAGATACAGACTTGCTGACATTATTTGGGGAATCATTACACCTGAAACTAAATGTTGTGGCAATCACTTTATTTTTTTTAAGATTTTTTTTTTTTGCCGTACGCAGGCCTCTCACTGTTGTGGCCTCTCCCATTGCGGAGCACAGGCTCCGGACGTGCAGGCTCAGCGGCCATGGCTCATGGGCCTCGCTGCTCTGCGGCATGTGGGATCTTCCCAGACCGGGGCATGAAACTGTGTCCCCTGCATCGGCAGGCGGACTCTGAACCATTGTGTCACCAGGGAAGCCCTTTTTAAGAATTTTTGATGTGGACCATTTTTTTAAAGTCTTTATTGAATTTGTCACAATACTGCTTCTGTTTTATGTTTTGTTTTTTGCCCAGGAGGCACATGGGATCTTAGTTCCCCGACCAGGGATCGAACCCACACCCCTACACTGGAAGGCGAAGTCTTAACCACTGGACCACCAGGGAAGTCCCAATCACTTTAATTTAATAAGACCTCTCTTGTTAAAATAATATCCTGAAAAAGAGTATAAGGACTAACAAAATCTTTAAATATTTATTAAAAAAAAGGTTCCTATGATCTGTAATAGATTTATTATAACTACTGACAGTATGTTATTCAGTAATGTCTTCTCCTGAAATAACCCCTACAGAGGTCATTTTAGACTTATCAGAAAAGACCAATGATAGCAATAATTTATAATGCTTAAATATGAGTCTGTGTAACAAAATAAATTTTCTAGAAGAATCACTAGATTACTTGGAGTATAGCCACTTAGTTTTCTAAGGAACAGTGTTACATTTATATCTGAATATTCAGTAATTAATAAGCCACTGGCAAATAAATTTATAGGAACTACAGGAAATTCATTGAGAATTAGCACATTTATATGGGGATATTTGTAGTTCCAAGTTAAAAAAAAATGATGCTTTTACAAAAGTACAACTGACATACAATCATGCTGAATATTTGTTGAAATTAAAGTTAAGTATATAGTTTGGGGAATTCCCTGGCAGTCCAGTGGTTAGGACTCAGTGCTTTCACTGCCTGGGCCCAGGTTTGATCCCTGGTCGGGGAACTAAGATCCCGCAAGCTGCGCACCATGGGCAAATTAACAAAATAATAATAATAAGGTAAGTAGTTTTGTTGTTTGAGTCTATATTTCATTTTTTACAAATGCTTTTATGTATTAAAAATTCAAGTATGTGGTCTAAAATCTAGATTTGGAAAAAGAGAATAAAAGAACTTTCTTCTTCATATAGTTATAAACTGTTAAATGTGTGATTTCAATAATATCATAATATAAACATCATTCTTGAATACTAGTTTTATCCCCTTTCATTTACTGTAGTTTGAAAAATCAAATTTGTTTTTCAATTTGTTTATTCATGATGGAGACTTCTGATTCAGCTGGAATAAAGAACCAAAGGAATCCCCAACAGTACGGGAAACTAAATTCTTGATGCTAGGTTTTACCTCAGCTGGCTTGCCAACACCCACGACAATCAATTTACCATCTTCTAATCCTACAAGAATATGGCTATATTCTTTGGTTACATAAACACAGTGGATAGGCGATCGCATGGCTAATGGGTTGATGCTGAGATTCAAACTAGAAGAGAAATAAAACACACACACATAATTACATGGATATACAATGGATTCACAGAATTTTATACCTGAAAGATAACTTAATGATCATCTAACTCTGCATTCTAATTTTACAGATGTGGGAACTTAGGTTCCGAAAACCTGAGTGACACAAAGGCCCATATTTATAGCATTACTTAAAATACTTAACAGATTTTTTTTTGTATTTCCAACATCTGTTTGTCTTCTAACCATATATATGTGCTCTCACAAAATGATCTTCACCTTGTTGATTAATGAGCAAAAGTTGGATAAAAAGGGCAAAAGCTCAAAAAGTGTGTGTTGGTGGGGGATAAGGTAAATAAAATTGGTATATTTGCTTTGTCTTAAAAGATGCGATATACAATATAAAATATTTTAAAATATAATATGGTATAAAATATAACACCCCATTATGAAAAATGCTCACAGCTTTTATGATTAGAGAATGAAGAATCTTAGGATGTACATACTATGGTCTAGACTAACCTGCCAGAAGATTCCATTAATTTTTTTCTAATTTGGGATTCTCTTAACAATACCCTAAGATTAGGGTTGTAATACAAAATATTGGAAAGACGTTACTGAAATGTGGACTCAGTGCTCTACCACATGAGAAAGAATGACAAAAATGAGAAGAAAAATAAAAAAACAGGGAAGCGATGTTGGTACAGAAGTGATTCTGATATGAATGTAATAAGAGAACACTCTGGATCAGGAAATGATTCAGAAAAAAAGGGCTTTGGGAGGGGCCAAGATACTTTGAGGAGTATAAATATGTCACAGTAAGTTTTTTAAATGAGAAGAAAAGAAAAAAATGTATTTGGGCATGCAGGGAATAACAGTGCTTTGTGTATATAAGTTCGTAAACATGAAGAATACCAAACTTAAAAACATCCATTTTTCAAACATCTTTTCCTTCACTGGGTGAAATAACAAAAGACCCCTCACCGATTTTAAACACAGACATAAAAAATCAAGAACAGATGTGCTAGCCTTAAAAATACTTTATTTTAGCACAATTAAAAACATTTTTTCAAACCTAACTTTAGTTTCTAAAAATTCAAACTATAATTGTACAAATTTCCAAATCCATAATCCAGGCTTGGCACTATGAAAAAAATTTTTTCTGGCTACTTAAAAAAAATTGTTTTAATTGTGGTAAAATGTACACAACATAAAATTTTCTGCATTTTTAAAATGTACATCTATATTTCATTACCAACCCAGAAATACTTCATCTTCCCCAATTTTTTTCATAGTTGCCAAAAAAGACATGCTCATAATAAATGATGAACAAAAAGATTAGAAATCTGGGCTTCCCTGGTGGCGCAGTGGTTGAGAATCTGCCTGCTAATGCAGGGGACACGGGTTCGAGCCCTGGTCTGGGAGGATCCCACATGCCGTGGAGCGACTAGGCCTGTGAGCCACAACTACTGAGCCTGCGTGTCTGGAGCCTGTGCTCCGCAACAAGAGAGGCCGCGATAGTGAGAGGCCCGTGCACCGTGATCAAGAGTGGCCCCTGCTTGCCACAACTAGAAAGCCCTCACACAGAAATGAAGACCCAACACAGCAAAAATAAATTAATTAATTAATAAACTCCTACCCCCAACATCAAAAAAAAAAAAAAGCGATCAGAAATCTTAGATTACAGATTTTACTCTCTCTGGGCTGAAAATACTACCATCTTTTCCGAAGTGATACTTTAATAATTCTTATTATTTACCTGTGGAGATCTCTTATGGACAGGAATCCTTGTAAGCTGCCTGTGACAATGTGCTCTCCAATTACACATATATCTGATACTTGTTCCTTCAGGACTTGAGACCGTAGATACTTGCCATTTACAGAAAACAAATGCAATGCATTCTTATCCTGCAAAGATTAGTTGAAGAAAATTTAATGATCTCAAATTAAAACTATGACTATCACAGAATGATGACTGGGTTTAAAATTTTGGAATAAACAAATGGTTATACTTAAAGAGAAAGTAGGTAGAAATATTGTGGGTTTGTTTTGTTTTGTTTTTTGCGGTACGCAGGCCTCTCACTGTTGTAGCCTCTCCCGTTGCGGAGCACAGGCTCCGGACATGCAGGCTCAGCGGCCATGGCTCCCGGGCCTAGCTGCTCTGCGGCATGTGGGATCTTCGCGGACCGGGGCACGAACCCGTGTCCCCTGCATCGGCAGGCGGACTCCCAACCACTGCGCCACCAGGGAAGCCCAGAAATATTGTTAAAGTGATTTCAATCAGATTGCTAAGTAAATAAATATTAAACAAGTACTCCTCTTCTTTAATAGAATTAAAAATCTCACCCCTCCAAAAGAATTAAAACTCTCATCCAACAAAACCCACATTCTTAAAACAAAACTAAAAAAGTTCTCTGGGCTTCCCTGGTGGCACAGTGGTTGAGAGTCTGCCTGCCAATGCAGGGGACACGGGTACGAGCCCTGGTCTGGGAAGATCCCACATGCCGCGGAGTAACTGGGCCCGTGAGCCACAATTACTGAGCCTGCGCGTCTGGAGCCTATGCTCCACAACAAAAGAGGCCGCCATAGTGAGAGGCCTGCGCACCCTGATGAAGAGTGGCCCCCGCTTGCCACAACTAGAGAAAGCCCACGCACAGAAACAAAGACCCAACACAGCCATAAATAAATAAATAAATAAAATTGAAAACAAAAAAAAAGTTCTCTTAATTTTTTAAAAAGCTTTATCACTGAAAGGAAATAAACATAAAATTCACAGCTAGTTTATTTATACCCTGTCTTGTGCAAAAAGCATTTAAAAGCATTTAATTCAGTTGTAATTTCCACCTAAGCTTATGAAGTCCCACATAATCAGAAATTATTTTTGAAGTCATATAGGGCTATAGAAAGCCCTAAAACAAAATCAAACATGAGGCTAATATTGTGATAGGGAATGAACAAATTGAATGATGAAAGGAAAACATCCTTTTCAAAATATGGTGTTCTTCTTCAGAATGCCTCCTCATATGTACACAATGTGCAAAGGAGAAGACAGGCTTATAGATAGTCTAGCCCTACTGCATGAAACTGTTATATACCTTGAGGGTGGTACTTTCTTCAATGCTGGAGTAGATGACAATATGTCCTTCCCAAGATATAGCCAAATTGGGAATGGTCAAGAGCAGAGAACTCTCACAAGGTGGTCGTAAAGTCCGCATATACTGACCTTTCTGAATGGTATGTATAATCACAGTGCCATCCTACACACAGAAAATATTATAAAATGAGAAAAGAAAAGAAAAAAGAAGAAAAGAAACTGAGCAAGAGAAAGAAATATGGTAAAGGAACTAAGGAAATGATTATTCTACCAAGGACACATGTACCTTAGGAAAAATTCCAATCTTGAAATTTCAAGTCTTAACTACTAAGACCAGTAAAATCTCCAAATAGAACCTAGTCTCTTTTTTACTGTATTTTTCTACTTTTGCAAAGTTCAAGACAAACACAGTATAAAATTTCTATGCTTTTACCAATTCTTCTAGAAAAAAAATTAAATATAAATATTGCCTCTGAATTTGTAAAAAGAAATCAGTATTTTTAAAGGTGAAATCTTACCCTTGATCCTGACACTGCCATGTCTAGCTCAGTGCTTATGCCAACACTCAATACCTCATCAGTGTGTCCGTACAGAATCTGAAACGGTTTAGATGCTAGGCCCACAGGAACACCTCCCTAATATAAAAACAGAAAAGCAAAGGTAATTTCCTTGTACGCTATTTTCTTTAAAAAGGTTTATACTGTATTTAAACTGTCTAATCACAAACTGACATTGCACTAGTTCTTACCACTAAGTCTACTCATACAAGTACTCATTCTTGGGTTTCTCCTTGGATTCTCAAATTATTCTCAATCTTTTCAAGCTCAAAAACTTAATCTGAAGAATTTCAAAGTTGATTGATTTGGATTAGTTTTAACAGGTATATTATTTGCCCTTTTCATCTGCAGAATTATTCTTCCTTTACCTGAAAGAAACTTCTTCTATTACATCTCTGAATACTTTCTCTTTTTCATTTATTGGAGTCCTTATTTCAAGGACATCAATTATCTTTACGCTGACTTGTCTTTGATTTCTATAGCTATCATTCTTTTTCTAATTGCTTTAATCCTTTTGTTTTTTCATTTCTATTCACTTTACTTTAAATCTTTCTTCCATGCTAATAATTTGATTTTCAGTCACATCAAATTTGTTCCTTGATGCTTCTGCATTGGGTTTATTTATAATTGTAATGGTACTGGTTTTAGTCTCAGCTTGATTCTTCTGCAATCTCCCTTTTCATCTTATTATGTTAGTTTATAATTTCATCTTTGAGGTCCTATTTTATTGAATGATATTCTTATTATGTTCTTCTAATAGCACAATTTATTGCAGGGAATCTCTCTGCACTTGTTTCCTTCATCTGTTTTTAGTGTGCTTTGTTTGATACAGTACTTTCTATGATATATAATGATAGAATGTTTGAGTAGTTCCCATGGTATTTGGTTTATGATTATCATAGATAAATGCCCAGACCTTCTACGAGCATTATACAATGTAAATGAATTCTCCCTGACACTCTATCACTTGGGTCACATTTGCCTTCCTCTAAGAGTATCAGTCTGAGTGCTTAGTCTACTCTATCTAATTTTTAAATATTAAGTAATTCCTATATTATTTAATCAATTCAAGTTACAGAGGAAGATGGACTCTTCTCAAATTCATTTTATAAAGGTTGCATATCTGAATAGTAAACATGCAAAGACAAAATAAAAACAGATTTATTTCACTTATAAGTAAAGAAGTAACTAAAGTACTAGCAAATAAAATCCTGCAGTAAAATATAACTATATCTCATGAATTATATGTGTTTATTATAGAAATTCAAGGATGGTTCAAACCTAGGACACTTCTCAACATATTACATTAAGAAAAAGTAAAACTATAAATTAAAAAAGGAAAAGAAACTGGGAAAATAGCTGTAAAGAACATTATTAGGACTACTGACAAAATTAGAACCTGGACTGTGGATTAGATAATGATATTGTATAAATGTTAAGTATTTCAGTTTTGATAACTGCACTGTGGCTATGTATAAGAATGTCTTTGTTCTTAGAAAAAACACTGAAGTGTTTAGGGGTAAAGGAACATAGAGTTTCCAACTTTTAAAGTATTCAGAAAAAAAAAGATACTGAGAAAAAGATTGGGAGAGAATGCTAAGACAAATGGCAAAAATGTGCTACCTTTGTATCTTTTCTGTAAATTGAAATTTTATTAAAACTAAAAGCCTACCAAAAAAAAAAAAAAAAAAAGGAAGGAATATAACTACTGAAATAAAATAAATTTAAAAAAACCTAGTGAAACCTAACAGCAAACAGTATACTAAATGGCACAATAATGAAGGTAATTTCATCAAAATCAGACATAAGACACGGAGGCTCACTATAATTTTCTTGCTTTATTATATTTGCTAATAATGTAAGAGGGTAAGAAAATGAAATAATTAGTATGTTGGAAAAGATAAAGAAAATCACTATTATTTTCAGATCACATTAATGTATATCTACCTTGTTTTCAGAAAATCCAAGAAATACTAATAATTATGAGAGCTAGATAAGAGGATTTGGTAAACTAATTAGATATAAGATAACTGTATAGAAATCAATAGCTTTTTTTTACTAGCAATAGTCAGTTACAAATAAAAATGATTTAAAAATCCCACTGAAACTGTCATAAAAATAGGATAATTAAAAGTAAATATAACAAAGTATAGGATCTAAATGGAAAAAAATTATTAAAAAATATTATCAGGGCTTCCCTGGTGACACAGTGGTTGAGAGTCTGCCTGCCGATGCAGGGGACACGGGTTCTTGCCCTGGTCCGGGAAGATCCCACATGCCACGGAGCAGCTGGGCCCGTGAGCCACGGCCGCTGAGCCTGCGTGTCTGGAGCCTGTGCTCCGCGACGGGACAGGCCACAATAGTGAGAGGCCCGCGTACCGAAAAAAAAAAAAAAAAAAAAAATTATCAAAGGACATTGAAAAAACACCTGAAACAAATATGGAAAGACATTTCCTATTTTTGGATAGGAATAACTATAAACATGTCAATCCATACCAAATAAATATATAAATATGATTTCATTAAGACTAAAATGAAGTTTTCTGAGGATATAGTTAAAGTATTTTTAAAGTTCATACAGAAGAATAAATATTCATATAAGAATAGCTGTGGTTAATAAAGGAAACACAGTGAGAGGGGATTTGCCTTACCAAATATTAAACTACTAAAGTAAAAACATTTTGGTGTTGACACAAAAATAGATAAATGTAAAAGAATGGGGAATACAGAAAAAGATCCAATTTAGTAGGTAATCGTTTATGCTGGCATAAATGACTTTCTACATAATTATATATCTAATATTAAATATTCTGTATTACAAAATATAGAAATGGATTAAAGATTGAAATTTTAAAAATAAAATAAGAAAAGTGTTACAAGAACTATTTTAGATGATATTTTTATAAACTTGGAGTGAGAAAACGCCTGTTTATTTTTCTAAGCAAGGTAGAAAATCCAGAAGCCATAAAGAAAAAAGACACTTCCTTGCACCAACATTAGCATGAGAGTACACAATAAGGTTGATGAAAATTCTAAATCTATAATTTCTAGTAGTTCCACCTGAAAGGAAAATAGGAATATCATCATGTTAACAAAGACAAGAAAAATAATTGTTTTCCTAGAAGAAGTTAATAAGGAGCTATCTTTGGAAGGTAATATGAGATAAGGTCAGGAATCAAACAATAAACCTAGGGAAAAAAGTGGTGATTAAGACAGAACAGAATGAGGGGTAAAAGGAGGCAAAGGAGCTCAAATAATCATTCAATGTAAGAGAAAAATTCAGTATTCTATTAGAACATCTCAATAGTATTCCCAGGGTGAATCTCTGATCTAAACCAAGAGTATTTAAAGGAGTGACTACCTGTTGGGTTATCTGCCATACCATACATGTAGTATCTCTGGAACCAGATATCAAATGTATTCCACAGTAATCTGTAGCTAAACAAGTCACAATATCTGTAAGAAAAAGGAATGTAAAAAAATGAAATGGCATAGTTTGGCTGAAACAGAATCATAAGGGCAATTTTAGGTCATGTTCAAACTATTACTAAATTAGTTGTTCTAGCAGGGAGAAATGTAGGAATGGCATTGGAAAAGCACTGGGAAAGACTGACATAAAAAAGGAGCAGCACTAAAATCATGTAGGAGAGCTTTCTTTGAGGCCACCCTTCTTTGATGGTGAAGAGTAGACATGAGGCAAGGGAATGCCTGTCAAAAATCTTGGCAGGAGATTAGGTAGCTTTTAAATGGATCCCCAGTTAATTTTGATATGCTTCTCTGCTCCCTTACTCTCTCATCCCCATTCACCTTCTATTCCCCCTGGAACTGCAATCCTATAGAATATGTGTCTGTAGCCAAAATAGTACATATTACACTGTAAATTCACAATATAAAATACATTTTTCCTAAACTGTAAAAACCTGAGCTAAGTGACACCTTGGGAGTCACTGGCACAGGATTAGTAACAGACTCCATTCCCCTTCCCTAATGGGTTTATTAGGAAAAAATCTACTCAGTGTTTTATTCTTACATTGAAAAGACTGAGACACTAAGAACACCAGGTTAGGGACTTCCCCGGTGGTCCAGTGGTTAAAAATCCACCTTTCAATGTTGGGGACCTGGGTTCGATCCCTGGTCGGGGAACTAGGATACCACATGCTGCGGGGCAACTAAGCCCATGCGCAGCAACTAGAGAGCCCACACACTCTGGAGCCTGCGCGCCACAACTACAGAGAAGCCTGCGCGCCACAATGAAGAGCCTGCGTGCTGCAACAAAAGATCCCATGTGCTGCAACTAAGACCCAACACAGCCCAAAATAAATAAGTAGATAGATAGATAGATAAAGGTTAAAAAAAAAAAGAAGCATCTGGTTAAACTATATTCAACAATTTTACCTCTCTCATGCTTTACTACTAAAGAATAGGACAGTTGATTTCTTATTCAACTATGACAGATTTTTTTTTACCATTTTTTCATAAAATTCTAATTCTAGCAACCAATTTTTTCAGACGTAGCCTAGCATCTTTCAGATACTATGAAGCTGTATTTAATTTATATAGTGCTTAGTATAACCAAAATACATTAGACACTCTTAAAGAAAGAATATAATATTCATAACACAACTCTATCAAAAAGTTCACTTAGCTTCAAAGGTAAAATTTATGCTTTTTATAAGGAGTATGTACTACTATTATGGTTAGGAAAAAAACAGGAAAAATTTTTTACAGGGAAAAAAAGTTAATGCTTACCCATATGTCTGATGTTGTGTGAAACAATTTTGCCTTTTGTAAGTGACATCACTTGAATGCTATTATCCCAGTGTCCAGCACTAAAAAGCAACTTCGCATCATGTGATACTATAAATAGCTTAGAAGTTATCTCCAGCCCTGGAGCAAAAGGTCCATTCATACTACGCTGAGTTCTGTAAACACAATTAAATATTAGACTCTTCTTTAAAAGATCACTTAGACCGATATGAACTGTTTTTTTAATCTCTCCAAAAAGAAATAAAAAACGAGTCTGTCCAACTGTTCATTTTGAAATGTCTATTAATAAGTGATAAATACATTCATAAACTACATTAATCTTATATTATCATTAAACAAAAATACATGTAACAAAATAGTCTCAAGGGTTAAGTGTAAAGAAGTTGAGATTGGTGAAGGTGTGGAAAAGATTTAAATCTTGACTTTCAAAGCCAATTTAGTAAGACTGTCAATTCTGTAAACAGCCCCAAAGTAGACAAGGTAAGGGTATGCCAGGATTAGGAAAGCTGGAAGTTGGAAAGTTTAATCTATTTGCTTTTCCTGGCAATAAGGTACTAGCTGTACCTGTTTTGCTTTAAATGTTCACTTACTTACTTTGGATTTGTCACAGTTTGATCCCTGATGAATGTAAAGTAATTAGAAATGTTTCTGTCATAAGGCAGCCATCCATGGGTTCCAATAACGTAATTCATGCTTACTGTTATCTGGAAAAGAAACACATGAAGACAAACATTAAATGAAAATTAAAGAAAGTGACACAGAATAACCAAATGCTCACATGATGTTAGCATTTGTCACTTAGGGAATAGTGTGGGATTGTGTACTTAAAACATGAGACTCATTAAGAAGGTCTTAAAATAATTCAAATGGTTAAAAAGCTCATTGTTATCCTACTGCAAGAAAAGCTGTCCCAATGTATCTTTCTTTAGTATAAGATTATTTTCCTCAAAATTTCTCAAAGTTTACTAGCATCTATTTGTTGGCAGTCAGAAGAAATTAAGGATCAAGTCTTACCATAAAAATAAGACACCTATCATTTAGAACATAAATCATAAGTAGATCTTATGAAGAATTATTAAGAAGGTCTCCCTTTATTAGGGACAGTAACAGTGAATATTTGCATTAGAAAATGGAAAGTTTTATTCTCCCTTGATAAAAGTAACAGATTACCAAAAAAAAAATTCAGATAACTTAAAAATATACAGGTATTAAAACTGAAAAATCACAAGAATTCTGCCACTCAAAAGTACTTATTATTTTTGTATATCTTTCTAGATGTTTTTTCTAAGCAAACACACAATATGGATAATTAGAAAAATAGGTTTAACTCTGGAATCTCTACTTTTCACTGTGCTATGCTCAATTTTTATCATTTCTAAGTGACAGAATAAGACAGACCTAGGTTTGGTCCATTTGCCAGGGTCCCTTGCTTGCTAGCTCTGTGACTTTGAGCAAGTTACTTCTGAGTTTTAATTCCTCATCTGAGGAAGGGAAATAATAATTGTACCTATCTCACAGGATTGTTAGGTGGATTAAATGACGAAATTCAAGTACTCACTAATATGTCCTGCATGTGGACGGACCTTTATCAATTCTGTATTATATCTCATTTTCATTATTCTCACTGCTTATGATAAATTTTAACATCTAGTAAGAAGTTACATCACAATTTTCTCGTACAAAATTTCCTGGTATTTTCACATATTTATTATTCCAAATAAATTTTAGAATTACAGAACTAGGACTTCCCTGGTGGCGCAGTGGTTAAGAATCCACCTGCCAATGAAGGGGACACGGGTTCGAGCCCTGGTCCAGGAAGATCCCACGTGCCCCGGAGCAACTAAGCCTGTGCGTCACAACTACTGAGCCCACGTGCCACAACTACTGAAGCCTGCACACCTAGAGCCCGTGCTCCGCAACAAGAGAAGCCACCACAGTGAGAAGCCTGCACACTACAACAGAGTAGCCCCCGCTCACTGCAACTAGAGAAAGCCTGCGCACAGCAATCAAGACCCAATGCAGCCATAAATAAATAAATTTATTTAAAAAAAAAAAAAAA
>NW_006781950.1:0-11755 GCF_000442215.2 Lipotes vexillifer | reverse complement strand
TTTTTTTTTTTTTTTTTTTTTTTTTTTTGGTGGTACGCGGGCCTCTAACTGTTGCGGCCTCTCCCGTTGCGGAGCACAGGCTTGGGACGCGCAGGCTCAGCGGCCATGGCCCACGGGCTCAGCCGCTCCGCGGCATGTGGGATCCTCCCGGACCAGGGCCACCAGGGAAGCCCCTAAAAGATACATTTTTATACTTGGTCAAATTAATTCTATTTAAAAATTTTCTCTCTTTTTTTTTTTTTGGCCGTGCTGTGCAGCATGTGGGATCTTCGTTCCCCCACCAGGCTACCAGGGATCGAACTCAGGCCCCCTGCAGTGGAAGTGTGGAGCCCTAACCACTGGACCTCCAGGGAATTCCCTTATCTATGCTTTTAAAAAAGACTTAAACATTTTTTTTATTTTCTCAATTTTTTCATAAGTTGTAATGGATATAGATATGGCAGTGGGAAAAGGTATAAATCAACTTACCAGTAACTCAGGACTGCCTTGTGAAATAAAAGAACGAGACTGATTTTTGGGGACAATGGCCTTTAATAGTGGAATACCATCACTAATTCCCTATAAAATAAAGGACAGAGGTTTAGTGGCTGGTTCTACTATCCTTATTAGGTAAAAATTATTGAAAACTTCTATTTCTTTAAAGATAAACCCTGAGATACAGCCTTGTACTCTATCAAAACATATCATCACTTAATTTTAAATATAGGAAAGGAATTATAGACCATGTTTGAATGGCAGACTTGAAAGTTCTGAAACCCATCACCTCTTGTATTCCACTATGCTGCTGTTAAACAAGGATGTAGATTTCAAGGAGTGTCAACCATTTAAAACAGCCAGTGATTTAAAACCTTTCCTTTTCCCATGCCGTACTGACATGAATATAAAGTAGAAAATACAGACCATATAAGAAAACATTTCTCAAATAAGTGAAATGGGAAAACTAGTTATATTTTATGGAATTTTCCTTCTGGGTTTAACTTTCAAAAAATAGATCTATTCCATTACCTGAGGCCCTTCCTGAAAGCTACAACAAAGGACCAGGAAATAAAGACAGTCCTCAGAAAACATCCACCATTATCTTATTACAGTGTGAAAGAGAAAAACGATTTGAAATAAGTTTTTTGATGTGACAATAGTTCATAAATTGCACCTAACATTTATTAGATAAATTATAACCTAACATTAGTGGGTACATACGATGTGCCAGGTGCTTTTCTAAGAGCTTTATATGAACTAAATAATGATGTATAACCACATGAAGTTAATGTATATCTTTTCTCTTCATACTGTGAATTAATCAAGAGAAGACAACTGACATTTAACAAGCATAAATGGAAATGGTATCTGAAGAAATCCATTTAATAAGCCCCTTGCTTTCACTGCTACGTCAATTTTCTTCACCATTTTAATACCTAGGAAGAGAACTAAAAGAGGCCTTCTCTTTTCATATGAATGAGTGGGAAACACCTTCTTGTATGATGAAAAGGGATTAACAATTATTGGTACCCAAGGATATCTATTGTGTTCTTTATCCTGCTCCAGACATTGGCCCTGAGGAAAGCTACCCTGTGACTTGGGGTGGGTGCAGAGAGGGGCAAATGCCATTGCATCTGCAGACAGAACTCAGAATGTATTGTACTATAAAAAACAATGCCACAAATGATTAGATATGATGAAAATACTTTTATCAGCATTACATAATATTTTATTACATGTCCATCAGTTTAGGGGTCAAATAGGGTTTTGTGGGTTGCCCTATGTGTAGCCAAAAGTTAACATAGCAGGACTGAGACTGCTCTCCTTAGAAAGGCTGCTTGCAAGGCTGGCCATTGCCTGGCATCAGGGAACTTGACTGATATAAAACTTGTCTTCAATTATACACGTGGCTCACTATGCCTAGACTATTTGTGTAAACAATCGTCTGAATACAGGCTTTTCTTTTGGGAGTCTAGAATTTTGGAATGTGCTAGGCAGAGCTGAGTCTCTAATGAGCTTCCCTGGGAGACAAAATCATGTTGTCACATTTCATTATTGGAAGAAGTAAGCACCTTCAAATGATATGTAGGTACAAAGTCCAAAATATTTACGATCTGGCCCTTTAAGAAAACATTTACCACCCTTTGCTGTATGGCATGAGAGTTATTCCTTGTTCTATGCACATCTCCAATCTATTCTTAGTAACTTTTTATCATTTTGTATTCTTCCAAAAGAGTTAATATTATCTGTCCTAACCAAATTTATAGGTATTAATGCATTTCATATTCACATTCTGAACTATTCAAAGAACAGCTGACCCTTGAACAACTCAGGGGTTTGGGACAACAACCCTCCATGCATTATTATATAGTTTATAGTCAGCCCTCTGTATCTGCGCTTCTTCCTTATCTGCAGTTCTGCACCCACAAATTCAACCAATCCCAGATTATGTAGTACTCTAGTATTTACTATTGAAAAAATATCCATGTATAAGTGGACCCACACTGTTCAAACCTGTGATGTTCAAGAATCAACTGTAATTCAATATGTATATTTAAACGTGAATTTGAAGGTACTCTTTCAAGAACAGCATTAACTATCTATCTTGCTCCACTTGACTATGCCTTCTGACATCATCAATTAACAATCTGACTCATGGGCCATATTTTATATGTGAATAGACACTGTAATTAAAAGTTATTTTAGACTTCCTCTACATATCATCTCAACTGACACAAAAAGCAAATTTAAATCAAATTATTCTCCCTCTTTATGTTTCCTTCGGGAGAACGCGAGGCTGGAAGAAAGAAAGCCAAAACAAATGTTATAGCAGCAAACAAAAGCTTTCAACAAGGTTGTTTTAAAAAATCTAAGAATATATTACTGAAGTATTATTTACTATCTTGGATTAAGTATTAAAATCCACCCTCTCCATTAAAGAACAAAAGGGACAATGAAGTGTACAGAAATCACAGAGAAAATCCTTTGATATTATCAAGTTGGATATTACCTCTATAAAAAATGACTTGAGTTCAGGGAGGTGTTGAAATAAGTTAAAGGGTGAAGTGTCTGTTTTGGTTTGCTTCTGCACTGCCTCCTCTGCTGACAATCTAGAAGGGTGTGGTTCCTTCAAAAAAAAATTAAGAAAAAAATAATTCCATAATTACATTAAAACATCTCTCACTATATTCCTTCATACATACCAGACTCTAGCTATGATGGATTACATACCAGGCACTATTGACAACTCCTGGCTTTTGCTCAATTTCCTTGGCAGAGTTCGGGCCCTCTTCATTCCTAGAGAAACCCTACTTCTACTTTAAAGTTTTTCGTACTGATCTCTCTCTTGAATCTCTAAGTCAGAATTAACTATTCTATTATTTTTCTCAGCACGCTACATTATTTAGTATTTTATTTAGTACTTATTTCTTTCTATGTTGGATTACATATAGTTGGTTATGGTCTTTCCCAACTAGACGATAGGTACCTTAAAGTCAGAAAATAAGTCATATTCATTTTTGGATTTTCAACACATAGAAAAGTATCATAAATATGGTAGGTACATGCTTATGTATATGTTTGGTAAAATTAAATACATTATTCAAAAGTCAAAATTTATAATACAGGTGAATCTTTAATTCCTGAAATAAGATTTGAATGTCAATATTCTCAGAATCAAATTATAGATATTACTGCATTGCTTTTCAAATAAGTTATTATTATTCCTTACCTTTAATGTCAGAAACAAAAGATATTATCACCTTTTTAAATGAGAAGAAAATTACAAGTCAAATTAATATTCCAATGCCACAGTTAAAATGTAGAATAGAAATCTAGCTAAAGAGGATTCTATCTCCAATGCAAAATATTAGATTATGGGAAACAGATTTGACAGCTCTAATTGAATATTTATCTCTGAATTATCCATGTGAGTATTATTCACTTTATTTGAAATCAAAAGCTGATTTTTATGTCATTTTTTTAATCTTAAAAACAAATTAGCACTGCCCTTGTAAAAAAAATAAAGCTGCTGCAAAAATATTATAGAATCTATTTCAAAGTCCAATGAAGTGTTGTGTTTTATTCTGTTACTTTTGCCTTCTGACTATCAGCAGGTAAGGAATAAAGATTGATTTCAAATATGAGTATTCTGCAAAAATCAATGTTGGAGGATTCAAACTGTTGCTAAGGAATAGTAACAATTATAAATCTTGGTCTGATAACTGAATTAACAGAAGTTCATCTATAAGCCAGAGTTTAGATATACTGTTGCTGTTATAGCTGTGGAGATTTCAGTTCAACAAATACTTACTGCCCACAAACTATATGCAAGAAAGATACAAAAATGATTTAAAAAAAGTTGCCGCCTTTAACATAATATAATATAGTGAGGCAAATGGATTAATATACAACTAACTAAGGTGGAAGTGTCATAATTAGGATACAAATAACAGTCCTTAAGAATGGAAAAATGATATACAAGTTCAACAAGGGGGCTTACAGCTATTAATTCAGAGGAAACATGGCACTGAAGAAAGGATTTGGAGTTAGATGATCATGCATACAAATTCTGTCCCAGTCACATTCTAGTTGTATAAAGTTGGAAAAAAGTATTTGATTTTTCTAAGGTGTTGTAGGCTAGGTATTAATTTCTATGAAATATGGCTTCATCATGTAAAAAGTAAGGATAATTGAATATTTACTGTGAAGTTAGGTAAATCACTTAGCACAGTGCTTGCATAGGAAAGTATCAACTTAATAAATGGTATATTATTATGTATTCCTCATTTCCAAATTCACATACTAACAAAGATCAAGACATCTTTGCAAGCTAATATTGGATTAACTTCTATGAATCCAAAGCTGTATGCAATCAGGAAGACAATAATTTAACTTCAGATACTAGGATGGGAAAAGAAATACAGTAATATTTATACTTCGATTTTATATATTCTGCAATTTGATTTTTAGGACTGGGTTTGGGCTCTGGATGATAAGAACCCTTTGGGGGCAGATGTCAGCTACTAAAAGCCTTATACATGCAATGAGTCCCAGTATTAGAACAGCTTTAATGGTATACCCTAACTGGTATTCAGTTAGAGCTACTTCTCCATTTAATAAAGGAGGGAGTAATAGCTCACCTGACAGGGGCCTTCAACCTCACCTTTCCCTTTCCCAGAAACAACAAAATAAATGTGATTGGCTTTCTGAGTAAATATAAATCCTTTGTGACTTAAGACAAATTGACTGAATATGTGGATTTTGACTGCAGTATTTTGACATTCAAAATAGGAACAATCATGGGCTTCCCTGGTGGCGCAGTGGTTGAGAATCTGCCTGCCAATGCAGGGGACACGGGTTCGAGCCCCGGTCTGGGAGGATTCCCACATGCCGCGGAGCAACTAGGCCCGTGAGCCACAACTACTGAGCCTGCACGTCTGGAGCCTGTGCTCCGCAACAAGAGGCCGCGACAGTGAAAGGCTCACGCACCGCGATGAAGAGTGGCCCCCGCTTGCCGCCAACTAGAGAAAGCCCTCGCACAGAAATGGAAGACCCAACACAGCCAAAAATAAATAAATTAATTAATTAATTAAAAAAAAATAGGAACAATCATTTAAATCTATTTATTTTTTAAGTGACAGTATAAGTTTTTCCAAATTCTAGATAATTCTGAAATAAGGTTTTAAATCATTAAAAACCTTGAAAATTACTGGTAGTACTATTCCTTAGCAATTAAATTCTGGACTTCGGTAATCAATAACTTTTATGCTTTACCTTTAACAGTTGACAAGGTGTTTGCCCAAAATTGTTAATCATCCCTTCTAAGGCTTTTCTTTCCTTCTCATCTGTTAAGGCATCCAGATCCACAGCTCCTAAAACCAAGAGAAGTAGTCAATTCACTACAGAGCAAAAACGAATCAGCAAGCCACACAACTGTTTAACATATCAGAGAATGATTAGTATATTTTCAACAAAATATTATTCCATTCATCAATTTATAAAACTACTGTAAAGAGATAACTTTTAAAAAATCAGTAAAGCTTCAGATATTAAATATGTACAAAAATAAATTCCACCCACTGTTTAGAACTAAAATATTTTAAACAAAAGTTAACTGGTAGTCTATAAAAGTTTCTCTTATAAAAATGCACACTATACTCATTGTACACCTGATTGCTTTCTTCACGATAGTTAAGCTGAAACAAGTGTAATAACCACACAAAAATACTGCTATAAATTAGTTTATCTAACAAAAGTTGGGCAAGGTGATATTCTGGCTAACTGATTATACCAGCCATACTTAATTCCTATTGCTACATAGCTAGTAATTGACCAAACTAGGTAAAGTCTGATTTCAAAGACTATGCTCCTAACCACCATGCTATACTACCTTCCTACAAAACTGTTATCAAATGAATACAGCAAGGTAAAAACATGCTTGTCTATTTACCAAAAGTCATGTGGGTTCTGCTCAAATTCATAAAACTTCACACTATTTATAATCTTTAGAACTATTAGCTCTATGGAAGGATTAGGAAAGAACTCCTTCTTAAGCCTTTCAAAGCCTTCAGAAAATGTTCTTGATCCAGAGCTAAACATTAGAATACTGTCATCTTATTACTATTGGAAGAATTTGTTATTTTAATTTTTAAAACTCTTATTTAATGTCTGCTAACAATTTAATACAGAATACTCAGACCCAACTGAATAGGATACATATGGCCAGAGATCAAAATCTTTTATGCCACCAATAATTGACATTTTAACTACTATTTTTTTAAAAAGCAGCAGCCTTTCAAATAGAAAAGATAACTAAAATTATTTTTAAATGTAGTCTTTCTTGTGTTAAATAGTTATGCCAAAAATACCATGTATAAACACATATTAAATAATATTTTTATTAACATAAGAGAAAAAGTATAAGCTTATACCTTCATAACTACAGTAATAGAAAACATTGAGTGCCTCCACTGCAGCTGGCCCCCTCTGTTTATAGCCAAAAATCAGATCTATCCATTCATGAAGATGAGCAGAAACATATTCAGACTCCTAGAAAAAAAAAACAAATTTAGCAATTAATATAAAGATACCTTCCAACTACAACATAATGATAGGTCCTTTAAAAAAATAAGAGCATTTTAAGCATTTCCACACACAAATCTTATCACTGTAAATAAAATTATCTCAAAATCATGTTAAACATTGATCCAATTTGACTATATTCTATCTAGTAAAATGTAGACATATTTATTAATATTTACTACATATACATCTCCTAACTAATGGGTGAAGAAAATAACAAATATTCTTATAGCCCAAATAAGAACAACAAAAAAATTAATGATAGCTGTAGAATACATCTTTGTTGTGAAAATTCCACTGAAATAGTCCAGAAATTCAATTCAAGGAAACAAGGGAACCGCACTGGAGTGGATTGAAGATAGCTGAAAAATCACTCCCTCCACACACCCCCACACCGCCAACTAAGAGGTGAACTTGGTGGCAGGCAGAGGCTTAAAGAACCCGGAGCCTGTTAGTGAGGAGTTGAGAGACCGTAAGAAAACTGTTATTGGAGACAGGAGAAAAGGGAACTCATGTTTTCGTTACATGAAAGATAGAAAGGGTACCTAATGAACTCTTGGATCTGGGGACAGAGATTTCCAGGCAGAATGTTTTTAAATGCTAATTGGCTTCTTTTAGCTGCCTGTGATTATGTGTGGGAGGAACAAGGATGAGTTTTAAAAATGAACTGTTTGGGTTTTAAGCATAATTTTAAAAGTATATAAAGGAGCTGGGTCTTGCTGGGCACGAAAATTATTTCTCATTTCCAGGATCACTAGAAAGCAAAGACTCTCAAAGTGAGAAATGGCCTAAGTTAATGCTTAAATCAGAATGTTTCCAGTAAAATATGGCCTTGGGCAAAAGTTTAGATCAGCAGTGTGGCTAAAAAACAATCTGCTGAGATCTCAAAGATTTTAGGTTGTGTGTCACAGACCCACCTAACTAGACAATAGAGCATCTTAACCTGAAGAACATTTTCCCATTGTAGCCTCCCACTCAGCCCAAAGGAGATAATGAACTATGTCGTAAAGTAATGTGGAATGGTTTTTGCCCAACAGAGTTGATGCATAAGAAACCCATAACATTTTAAAAGAAACTGCATTAATTCAAGCTGAAAAAGTTAAAAACTGTTCAAAAAATAAAAGAGACTTTGGCTTCCAGCTTATCATGGTTAGGAAAGAGGCTTGCAAAGATACTCTTGTAACAATGTTTTTTTGTTTTAGTTTTTATGGAAAAGAATGACTCAGAGTGAAAAGCCAAGAGCCTAAGGGTAGAACAAAAAGATCTATGGAGAACCAATATGCAGGGAATAGCACTGGGCCCTAGTAAAGTAACTGAGAGCATGTCCCTGCTGGAATTCTGAATTGTTATAAACAAGAGGCTAGGTGCCTCTGTTTTCTCGCTTCCTTTTGAATGTTAGTGTCTATTATAGTTTTCCTGTCCTTGTTACACCACTGTTACATGGGGGGCAGATAACCTGTCTCCTTACTTCAGTCTTCAGATACAAGAGGAGCACTGGAGTAGTTTCATCCACACATGGATTTGATTTAGATGACTAGTAAGATTCTGGACTTCAGGCCTCATGCCTTTATGCAAGGATCAGCAAACTAGTGTTTGTGGGCCAAACCTTACTAGCAACCAGATTTGTAGATGAGCAGAACACAGCCATACCCCCATTTTCTTTTGCACTACAATGGCAGACTTTCAACACAGACTAAGTTTACAGCCAATGAAAATACTTACTAGCTGATCCTTTATGGAAAAAGTCTGCAGAACCCTGCCTTAATGAGCTGAGACTTTGGGAAGGTCTTGAGAGGAAGTATGTACATTTTGCATGTAGAAGGAAAGTAAATACTTTGTGGCCAGAGGGCAGCCTGTGAATGGTGGATTAAAGATAGCTGCAAATTCTTTCTCACTCCAACCATTAAGAGATGTTTACTTTCTTTCCTCTGGAATCTGCACTCATCCTGTTACTATTTAACCATGACAAGAAGGCAGAAGTGATACTGTGACAGCTCACAGCCTTAGGCCTCAAGAAAGTCTAGAAGCTTCCACTTTTGCATTCTTGGGGGGCCTTGAGCTGCCAGGTAAGAAGTCTGGCTAATCAGTTAGAGAGACCACATGAAGAGGAGATATCCTGAGACTACAGGGAGAGGGAGAAAAGTCAGCATCCCAGTGTCTCAAGGCAGCCTCCAGATGACTCCAACCTCAGCTGCCATATGACTGCAAGGGGATGAGAACCTTAAGCAAGACCAGAAGAACTGCCCAGTTAAGGCAAGTCAACTCACATAAGCGTGAGAAACAATAAAATGGCTATAGTTTTAAGCCACTGAATTTTGGGATCATTTGTTACACGGCAATACGTAACTGAAACACAAACCTCTAACCTCTTATTAATGAGGAGTATGTCTTCCTAAAATCCTGGACCCCTACTTACTGTCATAGATAACACAGAAGGAAGCATCTGAGAAGTTCCTGCCTAGTTAAAAAGTAACAGATTAGGGCTTCCCTGGTGGCGCAGTGGTTGAGAGTCCGCCTGCCGATGCAGGGGACCACGGGTTCGTGCCCCGGTCTGGGAAGATCCCACATGCCGCAGAGCGGCTGGGCCCATGAGCCGTGGCCGCTGAGACTGCACATCCGGAGCCTGTGCTCCGCAACGGGAGAGGCCACAGCAGTGAAAGGCCCGCGTACAGCAAAAAAAAAAAAAGTAACAGATTATTTTTCAGACGTGTTTTATTTTTTCCCAATTCCTTATTCATGCATGGGGTTATTGCTTACAAATGTTAAAATGTCATCCTGAATTTTTAAAAATTGACTATGTACTAATGACAAGGAATGTTTCCAAGTACTGGCCTATTTAGTTTCAGAATCTGTAACATTTCAGTTTAGATAGAAAGCTAAGTGGGCTCTTATGGGGGGAAAAAAGCATTATCTGCAAGATAATAACACAATAGCAACATTAAACTAACTCTCACTAGTCCTTCAATTCCAAAATGGAAATTTAGCTAAAATACAAGTAAAATTTTGAAATGGCATTTAGGATTTATTTAGCTGTCTTATTAAAAACATACTGGAGGGCTTCCCTGGTGGCGCAGTGGTTGAGAGTCTGCCTGCCGATGCCGGGGGCGCGGGTTCGTGCCCCGGTCTGGGAGGATCCCACGTGCCGCGGGGCGGCTGGGCCTGTGAGCCGTGGCCGCTGAGCCTGCGCGTCCGGAGCCTGTGCTCCGCAACGGGAGAGGCCACAGCGGTACCGCAAAAAAAAAAAAAAAAAAAACATACTGGAATCCTTCAGAGGAAAAAAAAATGTACTTATTCTTCTTAGATTTGAAACAAATGTGGGAACTGTGAAAATCAAACTATACCAGCTTGGTGACCAAAATAGTTTCACATACAATAGGCAGATATCTCACAGAAGTGAAAAAAAATTTTTTTGCATACATCCATGGGACTGTACTACTATAGTCTCACTATATCAGAAGATCCATAACCTCAAAATAAATGACTATATTATACTTTCTAAAACAGCACACTTAATAGATTACAAATTAATCCAGGAAAATAATAGATATACTTTATTCCATCATCCTCTGGAAAACACATAGATCTTTATCTTATTGATTGTCTAATAACTAAACACAAAAATCTTACCAGAGCTTTCCTATGTTTATAGATGAAATCTTCAGCTGACTTAGCCCATCTGGGGAGAATGACATCACTTACTAGTTCTCTGGAAACTTGTAGACGACCCAAGTTAAATTCTAAGACATGTAAAAGATAAACATATCAAATCATTTTAGATTTAAATAAATCAAGTAAAACAAATAAAAGGGTACATTCCTTAGCAAAACTGAATGCTTTTCTTCTTTTATTAAGAGTAAAAGGTGAGAATCAAGTTCCTTTCTCTTTTTTTAAATTTTTATTTTATATTGGAATATAGTTGATCAACAATGCCCTGTTAGCTTCACATGCACAGCAAAGCAACTCAGCCATACATATATATGTATCTATTCTTTTTCAAATTCTTTTCCCATTAAGGTTATTAGAGTATTGAGCAGAGTTCCCTGTGCTATACAGCAGGTCCTTGTTGGCTATGTATTTTAAATTTAGTCCTGTGTACATGTCAAACCCAAACTCCCAATCTATCCCTCCCCCCCATCAAGTTCCCTTCTTGATATAAATTTATTAAACAGGTAAAAATAATTCTTATTTATTGGAATGCATTTTATCAGTTGATTAAAAAGGTAAATGAAAAAAAGATAGTTTAAAATTAGTTATTAGAAGATAAATCAGATAATAGTTTATTTTTTGCTGAAAAAAGTGGAGGAAATTATAGTTATGACCAAAACCCTTAACCTGAACAAAAATGCAACAGTAAGCATTCTTCTTACATTAAAAATAATTAACATAGTCCTTCTAATGGTTAATTTACAAAATAGAGCTCCTTAGAGCTTTTTGGTGTAACTTACAACTTAAAATGACTTGTTTGTCTTATGGAAAAACAACATATTTATATACCACTATTTTAAGTAGATACTGACAAAATAAAGATTTGCTCATTCTAGTTAGAACACAGTACTTTTGACAAAATTGTCCCAAAGATGAGATTTTCTTACTCATACAGTGTGGAAAGGGAAAAGTGTTAACACAAAAGACCTTCATTAAAGATGCTGCCTAGATGCCGCGCTGAGGGGGGGGCCGCACAGCCGCCGCCACCGCC
>NW_006781949.1:0-252 GCF_000442215.2 Lipotes vexillifer | reverse complement strand
TTAGAATGGCCATCATTAAAAAATCTACAAACAATAAATGCTGGAGAGGGTGTGGAGAAAAGGTAATCCTCTTGCAATGTTCGTGGAAATGTAAATTGATACAGCCACCATGGGGAACAATATGGAGGTTCTTAACTAAAAATAGAACTACTGTATGACCCAGCAATCCCACTCCTGGTCATATACCCCAAGAAAACCATAATTCAAAAAGAGGCATGTACCACAATGTTCACTGCAGCACTATTTACAATA
>NW_006781948.1:0-225 GCF_000442215.2 Lipotes vexillifer | reverse complement strand
CCACACCCCACTTCCGGGGAGCCTGTGCAGCCTGCCACTGCCAGGGTCCCGGGATCCAGGGACGACTCCCGCGGGAGAACGCAAGGCCCACCTCAGGCTGGTGCAACGTCACGCTGGCCTCTGCCACCGCAGGCTCGCCACACACTCCATGCCCCTCCCTCCCCCCCGGCCTGAGTGAGCCAGAGCCCCCGAATCAGCGGCACCTTTAACCCCGTCCTGTCTGAG
>NW_006781946.1:0-770 GCF_000442215.2 Lipotes vexillifer | reverse complement strand
AGGATTAGGACACGGGTTAGGGTAAGACTTTAGGTAAGGGTTAGTGTTAGCATTAGGGTTAGGTTTAGTGTTAGAGAACGGGTACGGTTTAGGTTACAGGTTATGGTACGACAATGGTATAGAGTTAGTGAACGTGTTAGGGCATGGGTTAGTGTTAGCGTACACGTTAGGATTAGGGCACGGGTTAGGGTAAGGCTTCGGGTAATGGTTATGGTTAGGGTTAGGTAATGGGGATGGTTTAGGGTACAGATTTGTGTGCAACAATGGTTCAGGGTTAGCGTACGTGTTAGGGCACAGGTTAGTGTTAGTGTACGGGTATGGGTTACGGAACGGGGTAGGGTAAGGCTTCAGGTAAGTGTTAGGGTTAGGTTTAGGGTTAGGGTAAGGGAACGGGGATGGTTTACGGTACCGGTTAAGAACGTCAACAGTTTAGCATTAGTGTACATGTTAGGGCAAGGATTAGTGTTAGTGAATGGTTTAGGATTAAGACACGGGTTAGGGTAAGGCTTCAGGTAAGGGTCACAGTAAGGTTTAGGGTTAGGTTTAGGGTTCGGGAACAAGGACGGTTTACCGTACATGTTAGTTTATGACTACGTTTTTGGGTTAGCGTAAGTGTTAGGGCACGGATTAGCGTTAGCGTATGGGTTAGGTTTAGGGCACGGAGTAGGGTAAGGCTTTGTGTAAAGGTAAGGGTAATACTTCGGGTAAGGGTTAAGGTAAGTTTTAGGGTTAGGGTTAGGGAATGGGGACGGTTTTGGGTACAGGTTAGG
>NW_006781945.1:0-221 GCF_000442215.2 Lipotes vexillifer | reverse complement strand
AGGGTCAGAGTTAGGGTTAGGTTTAGGGAACGGGGATGGTGTAGGGTACAGGTTAGTGTACGAGAACGGTTGAGGGTTAGCGTGCGTGTTAGAGCATGGGTTAGTGTTAGCGTACAGGTTAGGATTAGTGCACGTGTTAGGGTAAGGCTTCGGGTAACGGTTACGAATAGGGTTAGGGTTAGGTAACGGGGATGGTTTAGGGTAAAGTATAGGGTACGACA
>NW_006781944.1:0-343 GCF_000442215.2 Lipotes vexillifer | reverse complement strand
AGTCCCTGACACTGTACCTAACAAAGGCTCTGATGCTCATCCTAAGTCAGGCCCTGACACTGTTTCTAAGGGCCTGCAGCCATCAATAACTAAACTCCTGATATTATCCTGCTCTAATATCCTGAACCATGTCTTACCAAGTTCCTGAAACTGTCCCAAAGTAAGCCCTGACGCTGTCCCTAAGTGAGGCCGTCAGGATGTCCCTAACAGAGGCCCTGAGAATGTCTTTTATGAAAACCCTAAGGCTGATCCTACAGAGGCCCTTATACTACTCATATGCCATGCCTTGACACTGTCCCTCATTCAGGCCCTAAGTTTAGGCCTCACTTAGGCCCTGTTGCCG
>NW_006781942.1:0-467 GCF_000442215.2 Lipotes vexillifer | reverse complement strand
TTTGGTGTCTTCCCCCAGTGGCTAAGGTTGGTTCAGTGGGTTGTGTAGGCTTTCTGGTGGAGGGGAGTGGTGCCTGTGTTCTGGTGGGTGTGTCTGGGTCTTGTCTTTCTGGTGGATAGGTCTGCATCCGGTGTTGTGTTTTGGGGTGTCTGTGGCCTTATTATGATTTTAGGCAACCTCTCTGCTAATGGGTGGGCCTGCATTCCTGTCTTGCTAGTTGTTTGGCATGGAATGTCCAGCACTGGATCTTGCTGGTCTCTGAGTGGAGCTGGGTCTTAGCGTTGAGACGGATATCTGTGGGAGGCTTTTGCCATTTGATATTACAAGGTGCCAGAGGTCTCTGGTAGACCAATATCCTGAACTCGGCTCTCACAACTCAGAGGCACAGGCTTGACACCCGGCCAGAGCACCAAGACCCTGTCAGCCACACGGCTGGGGGTGAGAGCAAGAGGTAGCTTTGGTACATC
>NW_006781940.1:0-854 GCF_000442215.2 Lipotes vexillifer | reverse complement strand
GTTCTTCTGCCTCAGTTATTCTGCTATTGATCCCATCTAGAGTAGTTTTCATTTCATTTATTGCGTTGTTCATCATTGTTTGTTTCGTGTTTATTTCTTCTAGGTCCTTGTTAACTGTTTCTTGCATTTTGTCCATTCTATTTCCAAGATTTTGGATCATCTTTACTATCATTATTCTGAACTCTTTTTCAGGTAGACTGCCTATTTCCTCTTCATTTGTTAGGTCTGGTGGATTTTTATCTTGCTCCTTCATCTGCTGTGTGTTTTTCTGTCTTCTCATTTTGCTTATCTTACTGTGATTGGGTTCACCTTTTTGCAGGCTGCAAGTTCGTAGCTCCCGTTGTTTTTGATGTCTGTCTCCAGTGGCTAAGGTTGGTTCAGTGGGTTGTGTAGGCTTCCTGGTGGAGGGGACTAGTGTCTGTGTTGTGGTGTATGAGGCTAGATCTTGTCTCTCTAGTGGGCAGGTCCACGTCTGGTGGTGTGTTTTGGGGTGTCTGTGGACTTATTATGATTTTAGGCAGCCTCTCTGCTAGTGGGTGGGGTTGTGTTCCTGTTTTGCTATATGGTTGGCATAGGTTGTCCAGCACTGTAGCTTGCTGGTCGTTGAGTGAAGCTGGGTGCTGGTGTTGAGATGGAGATCTCTGGGAGATTTTCGCCTTATGTGGTTATGTGGAGCTGGGAGGTCTCTTCTTGACGAGTGTTCTGAAGTTGGCTCTCCCACCTCAGAGGCAGAGTCCTGACTCCTGGCTGCAGCACCAAGAGCCTTTCATGCACATGGCTCAGAAGAAAAGGGAGAAAAAGTAGAAAGCAAGAATTAGTAGAAGTAGAAAGAAAGAAAGAAAGGAGGGAGGGAG
>NW_006781939.1:0-560 GCF_000442215.2 Lipotes vexillifer | reverse complement strand
ATGGCGGCCAGCTCACAAGAAAGCGAGGGAGAAAAGGAGTTCAGGGCCACTGCAATTCACAAATCTGCAGAGTTATAGATGACAGCTGTTGTCCAAAAATATATTGAAGTAAGGCTGTGAAGGGAACTTGAAATTGAGGCAGAATTGCAGGAAACCGATTTCAGGAGGTGGTTTGGAATTGCATTTAAAGCCTATGAAAATGGGCAGAACGCCGACCAGGATGCCCTTGGCCAAAAAGGACGGATGCGTTTTCTCCTGAATATATTCATGAAAAAACGCATACGCCCTTTTTGGCCAACCAAGTAAGCTTGCAATGGAAATCTGCGCTACAATGAACTCTCACTTCCCCCAACCCTGGTCAAAAAGGCCATCTGAAAAAAGTGTAAAATCCAGAAAGGCAGGACAGGCCAGGGAGAAGAGGGAGCGTTGTTATGCTGATGGGCGGGATGTAAATTGCCAACAGCCACCCTGGAGTAAGGTATGGTATTTCCTGAAACCGAAAAAAAAGGTACATAGCCTCGGGCACTAGGCTTAGGGAAACAGAAATCAAAAAGACAGAG
>NW_006781938.1:0-2955 GCF_000442215.2 Lipotes vexillifer | reverse complement strand
GTGGTACGCGGGCCTCTCACTGTCGTGGCCTCTCGCATTGCAGAGCACAGGCTCCGGGCGCGCAGGCTCAGTGGCCATGGCTCATGGGCCCAGCCACTCCGCGGCACGTGGGATCTTCCCAGACTGGGGCACGAACCCTTGTCCCCCACATCGGCAGGTGGACTCCCAACCAGCGCGCCACCAGGGAAGCCCTAGGTCCGTTTTTTTAAACCTAACTTTTCCTGCTTTAAGTGGACTATGTTGGCAAAGTGGACTATGGGGCCAACTGAAGTAGGAGGCGATGTTTGCACAAAAGCCCCAGGTTCCCCGCCACTCCAAGTCCACGTGCTTTTGCTTTTCTAGATTTTTCTGGCTGCTCCTACCTTCAGCAGTTACCACTCGTTGCTTCCTCAATGTGGGTTCCTCAAATAGCTCCAGCTTCCCTTCTCACCTGGTTGAGAAGACAGATAACCCTGCTCGGTCAAACTACGTGTAGACCAAGAGGAAAGAGGCCTGAGGGCGACTCCAATGGGTCAAATCCTGGGCCTGGCAGGCCAGCCTGCTCTTTCACCAACCACGGCCCCTTCACATGCCGCAGCCTGCCCGTTTGGGTGGGACGGCTTCTAGGGTGCCGAACATTTGGTTTTAACTGAATTCTTCCAGGCTGGGAAAAGAACGTCAGTTTTCAAATCAAGGTGCATGTAGGGAAGTCAGGTTACCTGGTCCTGGAGCTTCTGGAACATCAGTGGGTGCGGTTCCTCCAGTATCGTCTCATTGAGCCGGGACTGGCCCTCGACGTTGACTTGTGAAGAGGCCTTGCTGGACAGAAAAGTCATGTAGATCTCCTTTGCCTTTTCCTGCATCTGGGGGAGACACGGAGAGCCTGTCTGTTATCGGCGAGCACAGCCCTTCCCGGCCTGAGCCCAGAAGGAGTGCTGCTGTAAGAGCCCTGGGGGAATCTGGCTGTGGCTCCAGAGCTGAGCTGGATGGGAGGTCGGGAGGCGGGGGGGGCTCATGGTCGGCCTGGCCCCTTCCCCTCCTCTTCATGCATCTGTAGGCCACATCTCCTGTCTCAAAACCACTATCCATTCCGAAATGATGTCAGAAAGAATCCCAGCCCAGAGTGAGGGACATTCAGTAGCATTCACAGCCATCCCGTGACTGCTGCAAATCAAGGCCTCGTGGGAACATTATTCAGCAATAAAAAGGAATAAAGTACCGACGCATTCTACAACATGAATGAACCCCGAAAGCATTATGCTCAGTGAAGGAAGCCAGACATGAAAGGCCACACGTTACATGATTCTATTTCTATGAAATATTCAGAAGAGGCAACTCCATAGAGACAGAGACATGAGTGGTCGGCTGGCGGAGGGGGAAACGGGGAGTAGCTGCTTAATGGGTAAGGGGTCTCTGTTTGGGGTGATGAAAAAGTTCTGGAACTGGATAGTGGTGATAGATGTATAACACTGTGAATGTATTTAATGCCACTGAACTGTACACTTTAAAATGGTTAAAATGGTAAACATGAGAGACCCAAAAAATGGTCAGCATGGTAAGATGTACGTTGTGTCTATCTTACCACAATACAAAAACATCAAGTTAAACCATGAACACATATCCCAACCAGTGATCAAGCCCCTACTATGTGCCAGACACGTTAGGTGTTTTACAACTATGGTCCCATTTCCTTAATCCCTTGGGTGCCCATAAAGTGCCACTTTTCCTGTTAGTGCCACATCCCTGATGAGGACACAGAGGCCAGGAGAAGTGACGTGGCTTATCCAGGGAGCCTACAGGGAGACACAGGACCATCTGATTCCAAAGCCTGGCATTTCTGCTCAGTTCCACGCCTGCGCAATACATTATCCTCCCAGCAGGCGATGCACTGTCAGCCTTCCAGGGCTGGGGGTTGTTTTCAGGGAAGGAGGTATGAGAATTAACAAGAGAGAATACTTGCTGCCTGCCCAAGTGCCGTCGGACCGGAAGGCATCAACCCTACGGAAGCACTGCCCTGGGAGGGCTTGTCAGTGGGGTTCAAAAAGGTGTGCGCATCTGCACTTAGGTTGCACCAAAACCCAGCAGTGGCTGGTACAGGAATGCTCTCATGGCGGGTGCTCTTAAACACAGCAGGCCTCCGTGCTGGGGTCCTGCAGGGCGTCCCCTGAGGATTCTATGTTCTCTGACTTCCTGTGTTCGTACCTCACAGGTGGCAAATATGGGGCTTTTCTCCAAACATGAGAGCCTCAGTATTAGGCTCAGAGGAAGCCAGACAACAAATGCCTCTGACGTGGAGCCACGGAGCTATGATTTGCGGGGGGATGCAAGGAGGCTTTTCAGGGTCTGCCTAGAAACTGCCATTCTCTCCAGAGAGCCCACCTGGGGCCTCACACGTGCTGCAGAGCTTGGCTTAGGAAACCCCAGGCTCTGAAACCCTTTGGCCTCGTGGAAACCACCAGAAGGCTTCAATAGCAGGTGCTTGGAAGAAGGCGAAAAGCAGTCCTTTCACTTCTTTAGGTACCAGGACTAGTTGACAAACGACCCCACGAGATGGAGGCCTGACTACCTGCCATCCCCCCAGAAAGAAAGCCTTGGCAAGACGTGCAGGAAGACCATCCAGGTCGGGGCCTTAATATGGCTACTCCAGGGGACAGGCCTGGAGACAGCTGTGGAGACCGGATGGGGCAGTACTTTGGGGCCACCCGCCTCTTGAAGACCCAGTCCCTCCAGGAAGCCATGAGCTTCCCTCCCACCACCCCCATCTGTCAGGAAGGAACGTTTTTGGAAAACCACTTCCTGTTTTAACAATACCTCATGAAAGTAGACTTTTAGCTAGTCAGATTAGCAAACTCCATGTGAGGAGGCCCTGGAAGCAGAAATCACTTTAGGCCTCCCCTCCTTCTTCCCTGCCCCCGGAACACACACACACACACACACACACACACACACACACACACACACACACACACACACACA
>NW_006781936.1:0-393 GCF_000442215.2 Lipotes vexillifer | reverse complement strand
AAAGAATTCAGAGTAATGATAGTAAAGATGATCCTAAATCTTGGAAATAGAATGGAGAAAATACAAGACATGATTAACAAGGACCTAGAAGAACTAAAGAGCAAAGAAACAATGAGGAACAACACAATAAATGAAACTAAAAATTCTCTTGAAGGATCAATAGCAGAATAACTGAGGCAGAAGAATGGATAAGTGACCTGAAAGACAAAATAGTGGAAATAACTACCGCAGAGCAAAATAAAGAAAAAATAATGAAAAGAATTGAGGACAGTCTCAGAGACTTCTGGGACAATATTAAATGCATCAACATTCAAATTAAATGGTTCCCAGAAGGGCTTCCCTGGTGGCGCAGTGGTTGGGAGTCCGCCTGCCAATGCAGGGGACACGGGTTTG
>NW_006781935.1:0-5194 GCF_000442215.2 Lipotes vexillifer | reverse complement strand
AAAGTTAAAAAAAAAAAAAAAGATGATACGTAAGCAAAAGACTGCTGTGAATCTGCAGGAAACACCTGGTTCACCGGGCAGCAACTCAGCAAGTCCAGCAGGGAGGGCAGGTGCCCGGGATGCTTGCTTTCTGTCCCGATGACTGACAGGGTCGGTCTGGTTTCTGGGCCTGCAAAACCCCTCTTCCCAGGTCTGCCCCCCTGACCCCAGGCACAGGCTGGGGTCAGATGGACAGTGGGATCAAACACCCAGGACTCATGTGAGTGCTGCAGTTCTGACAGGCTAGAGGAGGGCCAGGCTAAGTTCCTGGGAAGTCACAATGTTAAAAGTCCATTAAAAAGAACCAAACGTGTTCCTTTTAGGCGCTTAGGAAGCTTAAGCAACTAAAAGCAAGCAACTGTGCATTAGCTTAAACCACGTTAATGAACAGCTGAGGGCGTGTGGGCTGGGAAGATGTTATGTAAGCAAGACTGCTGCGAATCTGCAGGAAACACCGAAAAAGCCTCGGAGAGAAAAAGGGGGGACGAAGTGTGATCGCTGTTACTAGGTAGGGGCCACCCAAGGAGAGAGCACGGTGTTCAAACCTTCTGACCCCCAACTGTAGCGCCATTTAAACTTTTCTCCCCGCGTCCAGTCCCTTCGTGAACATCTGCCCCAATCTGCCTCGCCAACCCCGTTCTCACCTTCGTGGGTTCCTCAGGAAATGCTTCTGGAGGAAACTTAAATCCTAACTTGTGACAAAACCCGGAGAAAACCCAAGTCACAGAATTCATGGAATAAAACGGTGCAATCTTGAAAAAAAAAACGAGCTCAAGGTAAATTTAATAGATGGAATATGTCCTCAGTCTCTCCTCCAGGAGGCTAGTCAGAAGAGGAAGGCTGGCTTGAAGCTGAGCATCGCAGAGTAAACACGCCGGGAAAATGCATTTATTTGTCTTAAGGGTCTTCTCGCCACTTTGAATGTTGATATTCTTGTTAAATTTTAACTTTCCCAGCGGCAGCAGAAGTGATAGGAGATGCCGAGTTTCCGGGCTCTTAGGTGGACACAAAGAACTGGCTCATTCTTCCTTGTAATCAAAGGGTCTGACTTTCCTACACACGGGATACAAAATGCCCCCCACCCCCAAACCATCATGAACCAACCGACACTGAAGGCTTCCATACAGAAGACGTGCAACAGCAAACTACTTTCTATCTGTACGTGCTCCTTTTATTTTTCCAACAGTTTACAATATTTCTACGGGGTGCACGTTACACCTTACAGGTTCTGATTTCCTGACAGTAAGGAAGGTATACCGAAACCAGGTATTTGAACGTTCTTACTTCGTCACCTAAACTTCTCCAGTTTTGATGAAAATTGAAGAGATCTGAGGTTGCTTCTAGGGATATTACATGTTTTGGAAAGACCAAGTAGCATTCACTAAGTGAAAAACTCATTTCTTTTATTAAAGTGCACTTTTGCTTGAATCACGATATTGATAAGAAGTTACACTTAGACAATCCTGTATGGAGAAGCAAGCACTCTCCATCCCTGTGTTTAGAAAAGGCTGCTGAGAACGTCGCAGGGGGGACTCTAGCACCAGGTAAGGGTGGACTAGATTGGGGACTGGTGAACCATGGCCTGATGGCCAAATCTGGCACACTGGGCTTGCACAGCCCTAGAGCTATTTAGAATGGCTTTTACATTTTGAAATAGCTGGGGAAAAAAATCAAAAGTAGAATATTTTGTGACATGTGAAAATTATATGAAATTCAAATTTCAGTGTCCATCAGTCAGGTTTTACTGGAACGCAGCCATGCTCATTTATGTACCTTCCGTGGCTGCTTCTGTGCTGTAGCGGCAGAGCTGAATAGTTTCAGAGACAACGTGCAAAGCCTAAAATATTTTACCCTCTGGCTCTTCACTGAAAAAAAAAGTTTGCCAATCCCAGGCTGGGGGATCTCTAAGGCCCCTTTCACCTCCAAATTCCTAAGAACTTAACTTCCTTAGATAAGCTGGAATCCTCCATCAAAGATAATGTACAGAACACACGTTAGCCTGCTAACATAATGATCCCAAAAGAACTGTTTGTTTTGTGCTGTCAACGTTTCCCATAGAGCACGTAAAATACCCACTGACTCAGAACATACTATCAGCTTCACAGATATCACTTTTAAAGGTAGGCTCTTGGTTCTAGAAGGCAATGTTTATGATTTTTAGCAATTTTCCCCTATTAACAGGTTTAATAGACCATCTGAAAAATTACCAAGTAGAATGAAAATGAAAAAACCCAACTCTCCTAGGAATTCATGCCATAAAACATTTATTAATAAGTAAAATGATTTTCCCCTGCCTTTGGCTATTAAAAGATTTGATGGGGTGTCTTTGTTGATACCAATTGCCAACAACGGTTTTACATTTTTCAGTCATGAGATAGACAGAGATACAGACAGGTGATAGAAAAGGTAGACAGATCATAGACAGATGACCACAGATACAGATATAAATATGTGTAAAAGACCATACCTTACAACCATTTAATTACAAATCTTGGTTTTGCTAGCAGTTGGAAATTAACTTCAACTTACTTCTTGTAAGGGAACAATACACAAATAAATTCACTTGAATTTCATAATTCAGAAGACTGGTAATGAATACAGTGCTTGTTGAGGACTAAAAGAGAGAGGAAAACAAGAACTAACTTTGTGGGGAAGAAAGGCAATATCTCTTTGAAAAGCTCTTCTCAACTTGATAGTCTCTCTTGCCTGAAAAACAAGACATTTTGATAACGACAGTATAAAAAGCCTATGATTTGCAAAGTAAATCGAATCTGTGGTTTAAATTTCATCCCAAGTCTCAGATTTTGGCTGAGGAGCGATATTAAGTCTCTCTCTCTCTGCAAGTGTTTCTTTGAGCTTTTCTAGGGAAGACAAGAAAATGTTTTATCAGATCTAGGCAGAAAGGCTGACGTTCATTTATAACAACAGTAATTACCGGCACTCAGTACTATATGGACACGGAGGTCTGAACGCCGAACAGAGTGAAATGCCAAGCCACACCACACAGCAAAATTAAGAGTCATTTGGAGAAGGGGCAGGTGACAGTTTATGATTTCAATATGAAAACACTTTATTACTCTTCTCAGATGTCAATGTAAAGTCAGAAATTTAAAAGATACAATCGAGACGGGGCCGAACGGTTTTATTGCTACACCATCACTCTACTTTAAGATTAAAATAACCCCCGAGTTCTGAAATGTCATCAGTTAAGTAACTATACAATTTCTTTCAGCCTCTTTTTAACGTAGGAAGTCACTTTGTAATAAGATCTCTACACAAGGTAAAAAAGCACAAAATAGACCCCAAAAAAAGCACACAAAAATAGACAATATATATATATCTTTTTACAATGAATTAAGATGTGTCTGGGAAATACTGAGATCAAGGACTAACCTCAGAGTCCAGATTGGTTTCCTTTTATAAGAACTGTGCTCTTTACGTCCCCCCCCCTAAAACTTTGGATGCTTATTAGAAACTGGCCCAGGTAAAAGGGAGGGAACAACCGTTCTGATCTTGTACCAATACAATAAAAAATAAAACAGAAGTAACAGTAACAAAATAATAAAAACACTTAATCAGTTTACAAAATTCCTCTGACAGCCACACCTCAAGGGCACTTAAGGGCTCACATGTGTCACACAACCACTGGCGACCACACAGGCATCTCCAGGGGATGCTCCTCTCCATCATAGATCAATCATGCACTGGGATGAAACATGTCCAGAAACGCTAATTTGGAGAAAGATGTTTTCATACAGTTTGGGGGCAAAGCAAGCCATCCAACAGAATTGTGCCACAAACACCAGTGATACGCTGGGACTTCCACGTTGAGAATCCTTCCCAAGCCCACAGCTTCTGCCTTCCTCTGTCTGGTACAGGACCCCGGCCTCACCTTGCGTTACACAGTCACGGCTGGGTACGTCTTCTGTTCGCTGTTAGTGTGAGGGAAGGGGGCCTGGATCTGCCTGTAGCCCGTCTGCAGCCCGTCCAGGAACGGCGGCACCGGGGTCATAGGCACCGAGTCGTGCTGCACCGTGTACCCCACGAAGGGGGGATGCAGGTACTGCCCCTGGTGGGGCACAATCTGGGTGGCCTGCTGACAGTTGAGCACGGAGAAGTTTGTGGGCATGTTGACGTACACGTTGTTCATGGTGCCCTCGGGCAAACAACAGTTGGTCTGTGACCTGGTCGGGGGCCCCCGGGCCCCTGAGTTGGCGCTGGAGCTGGAGCTGGCGGCCGTGCTGGACTGGCGGGAAGAGGAACCTCGGGAGGTGCTGGCGCTGGGGATCATGGGGATGGTCTCCACCATGCGGGGCCCCCCCGGGGCCCGGCTCTGCTGGGGCTCCTGCTTGGGCCGCAGGCATCTGCAGCAGCAGGCGGCCACCAGGGACCCCAAGATGATGAAGGCGACAAACACCGACCCGACGATAAGGAAGGGCACATAGATGGGGACTGAAGAAAAGGAGAGAGACATACTGTGATGACTTCCTGTAAGGATGCAGTAAAAATCGGGGATGGGCAGCGGAGATGGATAAATGAACGACGCCGGTACCCAGAAGCCAGGAACCTGGGCCGGGCCGGTGTGTGCGCTTATCGGCCGCACACAGGAAGCACCGTCCTTTATCAAGTGCTTAGGGATGGCGGGGTGGTGGGGGGCGCAGTAGGGTCTCCCTACAGGCAGCGGGGATCAGCCCCCAAAGCAAAGCTGTTAACACTGACAGCTAGACTCACCAACTGCAATGCTCATGGAGGCAAATACCCAATTTAGCAAAAATATGAGTTTAACGGTTTAAGACTGTTCTAAAATCCCTAGAGTAACGGAACTGCCCACATTTCAGTCTACCCTAACAGTTTGTAGGGTCTGCACAGAAATGAGTTGAAATTATTTCAAAGTCTTTTCTCCCCCCAGAAAATTATTTACATTTCTCGTAAACCTCTTTGACCTTTTTTTCGCAGGTTCTTGTTTCATAGGCACATAAATCAAAAATTTAGGGCAGACCCTAGTCACAGCCATTTCCGAAAAGAGTCTGTAAGGTACAGAGGTCAAAGACGGGTTTTAAAAACAAGACAAAACAAAACAAAAAAAGCTCCGCAACAGGAGAGGCCACAACAGTGAAAGGCCCACGTACCGGAAAAAAAAAAAAAAAAGCCCTCC
>NW_006781934.1:0-3770 GCF_000442215.2 Lipotes vexillifer | reverse complement strand
AAGAGTGTTTGAAGGAATGGGATTCGGGGGAATTCTGCTTTAGACGTGAAGTAGAAATCCATAAATAAATCCAAGTGCTAAACATGCTCATAATTGTAGCACAGACCTATGCAGCTGGGATGCAATGGTCCCCCCGAGGTGCACTCTAAAAACTACTTGGGAAGGGTAGACAAATGTGGTTTGGTGGTGTCACCGGGTAGATGTGCGTTGTAACAAAATAGCTTCAACGGAGGAGGTCAAAGGAAGAACCGGACCAGCAATCTCAATTCCACCATAGTAAGCAAAGAATCGCCAACTACCACTTTAAGCTTAAGCACATAGCAAAGTTTATTTAAGCATAGGTACACTGTAAAAGAGGGAGTGAGAGAAAGAGAGAGAGAAAGCGCGAGAGCGGGCTTTTTCTGCGAATTGAAAGCAGCATTCCTGTACAGGCTTAAGGGCGCTTTTAAGGAGCATTCTGCAGGGTGGCGGGGGTGAGTGACAGGGGGGCATTATTTGATCGAAGGTCCTGATCCATGTAACAAGTTTACTGCTGCGCATGCTCTCAGCCTTAAATTGCTAAGAAATGCCCACGGGGTGGGGGTGGGGCAAAACCACATGGAGATTTTATTATAATGATGGTATAATGAGTTTGGGTTTACTATAGGTCATACACCTGTCTGGTCTGGGCATGCGCAGCCCAGAGAAGTTCCCTTCTGTTACGGTTTCCCTCTATATCAGAATAAGCTGCCCACCACACGACCCTACTTTCGGCTGTTCTGGGCGGGGTCAGGGGAGAGTCACCGGATGATTGGGTGCGACTCGATGACTTCTTGTCTTTCTTGCCACTGTCACCTCCTTGCTGCTGATATCTGACTAACTACCTAACATTGGTAGGAGGTTTGGAGGTGGAGAGAGAAGAACGCTGTTAAAAGTAAAAGGGGTGAATCACTAAGGTACATTCAGGGATATTAGGATACTAGAGTCACTTGGTTTACAGGTCTCTTATCCAGATGTTCTCTGCGTCTGCGATTGCTATCAAATTCTTTTCTCCTGAACTCTAGATGGAAGGTAAAATCAATGATAGAGGCACCACCAGAGATCCAGGAACCTGTGGGGCTGTACTAATCCAACTGGAGAAAAGGTTTTGCTCTCTTCTTTGCCTCCCAGTGACTGGCAGATACGCAAATCAGGACAGGTTAAATACATCATTCTTGACGCAGAGGAGGACTGAATACACACCATAAGAGTAGTGAATACAACAGCCAGCTGGACAACTGCTGCAAGTCTGGAGGACAGTCCAAGGTCAGAAGCAGATGTGGTGTGTGGGGCAACATCCAAGGAAGGAATCTAGGTCTGAAAACAAGCCAAGGTCAAAACAAGAGGCTGAGACAATGAAGTCTTGTTTGCTGCAGTAAACTTCTGTTGGGGTGCCTTTCTGGCTCCCTCCTCTAAGAACTAGGTCACATCCACAGGTCCTACTTAAATGGTGAGTGCAGTTCCCATAATAACACCAAGTGACTCAAATTCCTTGCCCCAGTTGATTGGCCTGGTGTGAATAACCAGGCCTAGCTAGATGAATCAGATATTCTCCTGAAAATGAATTTGTTCACCATGAATATAGTTAATCTTTTGAGTCCCTGCCGTGAAGGTTTGGAAGAACTCTAATGAGTTAACCATATTTGATCATGCTGCATGTACCCGAAAGGCAAGGAAACTGACTGGATCAAAGAGAATGACCCAAATCCAGTGAACTAAAGAAAGAAAATGAAGGAGAGCATAACTTCACTTTCTGACTATTTTCTTCCTTTTTCTAGGCCTTCGTGAGATTTGTTTGTGCCCTAAAGTTGGGTGCATTGAGATAAGGCCATATCCTTCTAAAAACATCCCCTTTTGCTTGAGTGAGTAACAATGTATGTCAGCATCTTATATGTGACTACCCTAAACTTATATGCAAAGAAGCCAACCTAAAAGAAGCCTGTGCCCTATCTCAGTCAAGGCCCCTTTGAGCTATTAGTGACCCAATAGAGTATGAACTGTGGAAGAGGAAATTGCGGAGAACTCAGGTATTGGATATGACACAAAGTTTCTCATACAAATTTCATGCATTGGGGGATCACACACAAATTGCAGAACCCCCACTTTATTACACCCAAACTGAGGTGGACTAGTTTCTAGGGAGAGAAAATAAGAGCTAACAATTATTAGGAGGGAGCGACTTTTTTATCAAGTGTTTCAGGAGAAGAAGAGCTCTGGACAGCCTGAAAGGCACTAAATTATGGAGGGTTCAGTGGGGTAGAATGGAACCAGGGGGAGGAAAGATAGAAACAGCTTTCATACTTCTGTTTTAGACTTCTAGATGGAAAGCTTCATGAGAGTTTACCAGGGGAAGAAAATTTATGACGTGGTTCAGGACACAAACTGGTCAGCCATAAAGACTATGAATTTAGCAAATGATCCTATGTGATCAGCATCTCGGGAACTTAAGTATGACCGTAGGTACAGTAGACAATGTTGATTGACTTGACAACAGCTATTCTTATATATAGTGGTGTATATCTATTAATCCCATACTCCTAATTTATCCCTCCCCCCCTTTAGTAACCAAAAGTGTGTTTTCTGTGTCTGTGAATCTGTTTCTGTTTTGTAAATAAATTGATTTGTATTTTTTTTTAGATTCCACATATAAATGATATATTATATGTCTTTCTCTGCCTACTTCACTTGGTATGATAATCTCTTGATCTGTCCATGTTGTTACAAATGGCAATATTTCATTCTTTTTTATAGATGATTAATATTCCGCTGTACGTGTGTGTGTGTGTATGTATATATATGTGTGTGTGTGTGTGTGTGTGTGTATATATATATATATATATATATGACATCTTCCTTATTCATTCATCTCTTGATGGACACTTAGGTTGCTTCCATGTGTTGACTATTGTAAATAGTGCTGCTATGAACATTGGTGTGCATGCATCTTTTCATATTAGAGTTTTTGTCTTTTCCAGACAGATGCCCAAGAGTAGGATTGCTAGATCATATGGCAACTCTACTTCTAGTTTTTTAAGGACCTCTATATTTTTCTACATACTGGCTGCACCAATTTACATTCACACCAACAGCATAGGAGGGTTCCCTTTTCTCCACACCCTCTCCAGCATTTATTATTTATAAACTCTTTAATGACAGCCATCCTGACCAGTGTGAGGCACTACTTCATTGTAGTTTTGATTTGCATTTCTCTAATAATTAGCAATGGGGATCATCTTTTCATGTGGCTATTGGCCATCTGAATGTCTTCTTTGGAGAAATGTCTATGTAGATCTTCTGCCCATTTTTTATTGGGTTGTTTGGATTTTTGTTATTCAGTTGACTGTGCTGTTCATATATTTTGGAAATTAAGCCCTTGTGGGTCGCATCATTTGCAAATGTTTCTTCCTAGTCCATAGGTTGCTTTTTTCATTTTGTTGATTGGTATCCTTTGTTGTGCAAAAGATTGTAAGTTTGATTAGGTCCAATTTGTTTATTTTTGCTTTTATTTTTCTTGCCTTGTGAGACTGACCTAAGAAAACATTGCTAAGATTCATGTCAGAGAATGTTTTTCCTAAGTTCTCTTCTAGCAGTTTTCTGGTGTCATAACTTATATTTAAGGCTTTAAGCCATTTTGAGTTTATTTTTGTGTATGGTTTGAGGGAGTGTTCTAACTTCATTGATTTACATGAGGCTGTCCAGCTTTCCCAGCACCACTTGCTGAAGAGACTGTCTTTTCTCCATTGTATATTCTT
>NW_006781931.1:1434642-1441485 GCF_000442215.2 Lipotes vexillifer | reverse complement strand
AATGTAAATTGATAGAGCCACTATGGAGAACAGTACGGAGGTTCCTTAAAAAACTAAAAATAGGACTACCACATGACCCAGCAATCCCACTATTGTGCATATACCCTCAGAAAACCATAATTCAAAAAGAGTCATCTACCACAAAGTTCATTGCCGCACTATTTACAATAGCCAGGATATGGAAGCAACCTAAGTGTCCACCGACAGATGAATGGATAAAGAAGATGTGGCACATATACACAATGGGATATTACTCAGCCATAAAAATAAAAGAAATTGAGTTTTTTTTTAGTGTGGTGGATCGACCTAGAGTGTGTCATACAGAGTGATGTAAGTTAGAAAGAGAAAAACAAATACCGTATGTTAACATATATATATGGAATCTAAAAAAAAAAATTCTGAAGAACCTAGGGGAAGGACAGGAATAAAGACACAGACATAGAGGATGGACTTGAGGACACAGGGAGGGGGAAGTTTAAGCTGGGACGAAGTGAGTAGCATTGACATGTATACACTACCAAACGTAAAATAGATAGCTAGGGGGAAGCAGCCGCATAGCACAGGGAGATCAGCTTGGTGGCTTGGTGCCTTGTGACCACGTAGAGGGTTGGGATAGGGAGGGGGGAAGGGAGATGCAAGAGGGAGGGGATATGGGGATATATATATATATATATATATATATATATGTATAGCTGATTCACTTTGTTATACAGCAGAAGCTAACACAATATTGTAAAGCAATCATACTCCAACAAAGATGTTTAAAAATAAAAATCTTTATGGCAGCGGTGACTGAGTGGTGAAACTATCTCTACTGTGCATTGTTTTTTCTACTTTTCTCTATTGCCAACTTTTTCTTTAATGAACATCAAAAATTTTATTTTTGAGCAAAAAACAAAACCAAAAAAATGCAAAGACAACATATTTGCATCACTGACTAGGACAATGTCAGCTGTTTCCCAAGGCCCAGAGGGAGAGGGGTAGACCCTTGTGCAGCATGGATTGCAGGCCCCCACTTCTCCCAGTACAGCTACTTCTCTGAGAAGCAGGTACCACTTTGATTCTCTGAGGTAGGAGTGCTTTAGGAATGAAAGAATTAGGAACAGCTGGGGCAGATTCAGACCCATGACAAGCCTGCCCCTTCAAAGGCAGCTCAGAGGCAGGCAAGGTGAGGGAGGGTTCAGAGCAGAGTCAGAGCTTACAAATGGCTGGATTAAGCTAAAAATGTGCAAGAGGCATCTCTAGGGCACTACTAGGGCTTGGAGTGAGCAAAGAGTAGAATGTGTCATTTGACACCTGTGGACTAACCAGCAGCTGAGTACAAGCTGCAGCAGAAGAGTTCAAAGCTACAAAAGTGACTGTATTAGCCCATGAAAAGACCTTTGCCATGGTTAGAAGAAAATCTTATTTAAAACTGGTAACAAGGGATAGCATTTACAACTAAGCCTTTGTTGGTTTTTATCATTTGTTTGTAATTTTGTGTCCTGTAATTTACAAGTGTTGTTTTTTAACAATTATGATTTAATTTTACATATTGCAAGTTGTTTCCTTTTTTTAAAGGGAATATAACAGAATGCAAGAGAAACTAGAGGAGTTGGCCCCTGGCTTACATTTGCTTGGCCAGATGGGTTAATTATCATGAGCCTTGGTTTTCTTTTATGGGGATCAGGTCATTCATTTAGGCAATATTTGTTGCTCCTCTCTACTCCAGGCACTGTATTTGGCACTGAAGGTCCACGGTTAATAAAATAGATGAGCTCCTTGCATTTCAGAGGACCATGGGGAAAAGCAGAGAATTACCAGCCAGTGGGATGTGTATCATGGGGGGTCAAGGAGGCTTTCCATGGGTGACATTTCATTCAAGACCAGAAAGTACATGACATATGTGAAGAGCTGAAAGGGGTGTTTTCTATTTGGCCTGAGCATAGAGGAACATGTCATGCTGTGCCTTGTCATCCATTCTGGACTTTATCCTGCAAGGTTTGGGAAAACACTGTAAGCTTTTAAGCAAGAGAGTCACACAAGCAAATTTATGTTTCAAAGTTCTCTCAAGGGCATATGAGGGAGGAGACCAGCTAGTGCACTATGGCAGAAAGTCAGGGGAGAGATGCCAGCAGATGGGCCCAGAGCTTTGTCCGTGAGGATCAAACGAGAGACAAGATGCAGGTTGTAAGAGGAAGAGAGAATGAAGGATGTCTCCCAGGTTTTTGACTTTAATAACTGGGAGAAAGGTGGTGCCATGATCTAGGGAGAAAGGAAGAGCAGATTTGGGAGAGAGAAAATGGTGATTTCTGTTCTGAAAATACTGATTTTGAGAGACCTGTGATGCATTTAATTTGGGAAGTCCCAGTTAAATTGTGGAGCTGATAATAAGTCTGAAGCTCAGGAGGGAGATCTAGTCTGAAGACAGACTTGGTAAACATGAGCAGATAGACACATGTGAATGAAACCACCCAAAGTACTTAGATGGAGAAGAGGATCCATGGCAGAATCCTGACAAATACCAACATTTAAAGGACAACAACAAGAAGAGGAACTCAAACAATCACTGAAGCAAAGTGGCCAAAAAGATAACAAGAAAATTTTGTGGCTGCAGTCAAGGAACTCAGGGAGGAAGTGGTAAAAGGAAATAATGAAAAATGAAACAATGCAAAAGCTGAGAAGTATCCACTGAATACAGCCACCAGGGGCTATTGGTAAACCTGGTGAAAGCAATTTCTGTGAAATGATGAGGGTAGACCCCAGACTTCAGTGGATGAGGAGTGAATGTCACACAATGACAAAGAAACAGCCATTGTAGGTGATTCATCCAATAAATTCAACTGTGAAGTGGAAAAGGTAGGGAAATAGCTCAGGAGATTGTGTTTGTTTCCTAGGGCTGCCATAATAAGTGACTACAAACTAGGTGGCTTAAAACAGCAGACAATTATTCTCAAACAGTTCTGGAGGCCAGAAGTCTAAAATCAAAGCATCACCAAGGCCAATGACCCTCTGAAGTTTCCAGGGAAGAATCCTTCCTTGCATCTCAAGTTTCTGGGGGTTCCTAGCAATGATGAGTGTCTCTTGGCTTGTAGCTAAAGCACTCCTATCTCCGTCTTCACATGGCCTTCTTCCTTTTGTGTCTGTGTCTCTATGTCTGAATCTTTTTTCCTTTGCTTCTAAAAGCACCAGTCATTGGATTTAAGACCCATCTTAATCCAATTTCTCAGTCAGCTCAGACTACATGACAAAATACCATAAACTGGGTGGCTTAAACAACAGAAATGTATTTCTCACAGTTCCGGAGGCTAGACATCTGAGATCAGGATGCCAACATGCTTAGGTCCTGGTAAGAGCACTCTTCCAGGTTGCAGAAGGCTAACTTCTTGAAAGAGGGCAAAGAAGGTGGAAAAAGGGCAAGCTAGCTCTTTGGATTCTTCTTATAAAGGTGCTAATCCTATTCATGAGGGCTCCACCCTCATGACGTAATTGTCTCTCAAAGGCCTCACCTCTGAATACCATCACATTAGGGATTAGATTTTCAACACATGAATTTTGGGGGGCACACAAACGTACAGTCCAAAACATCCAGTATGAGCTTATCTTAACCTAACTAATTACAGCTGCAAAGACCCTTTTACCAAATAAAGTCACATTCTGAGGTTCCAGTAGACATGAATTTTGGAAGGACACTATTCAACCCAGTACAGAAATACACAAGGGAAGTGATTTTTATTTGTTTGCTAATTTGAAAACCCATGTTCCCGAAAGATGACAACTATTTCATAAGAGGTTCTTGCAAAACTTTATGAATTTTACACCAGATCTGAGACTCATGAAGAAAATCATCCCTGAGGGGTAAAAATGGTAAGGCCATAATAACTTAGCATAATTTCTTGTGGATCTCAACAACTGTTTTAAATCTTCTGAAATTACAGTAATGTAGACAAGACACCTGGGATAGAATAGAATAAGATTTTGTATTTTATTCATTTCCAGATTTTCTGTAGGATAGTATGATTTTAGAGTAATCCATTTCCATGAGGAATATTTTGGCCACTTGTTTACAAATCACCAAAAAAGAACAATATGGTTTACATACTGTTTAAATAAATTGACTATTTGAGGAGTATATCAGGTAGTTACAGTTATCATTTTATTGGGACTAAAATAATTAACTTTTATACCTAATTTCCTCATGTCATGACTAAAACAAAATAAACAGGTCAAAAACAGATCGCTTACCTTGAAAAAGAAAACAGACAAAATTTCAAGGCCAGTGACACAAAAGCTATCTGAAATACTGGAGCTCATTCTCTCTTTATTGAGTTTCTGTTAGAAGAATTAGAATTCTGAATATTAAATTCACATTGGTGACAGCTATTCAAATAATCAGGAAATGCAAAAAGGATAATTCTTATGTAACATTTTCACTCCTGCCTCCATCCTTTATAGCTGTAATTAAAATGCAGCAATCTAAAAATACATACATGTTATTCTGGTGCCAATAGAATGATCGTAATTTTTGTTTACTCTTAGTTTTTTCCTGAAGGCAAAAATGCAAAAAACAAAAAACCTGAAAGGGAACTCCTGCAGACTCTGACCCTTAGTCTTTGACTTTTCCAGTGATACGATCCACAGACTGGAGCATAGACACTCTATATGTTTCATTTCAGGTTGGATGAAGAAATCAATGTGAAGTGCTTTGTAAATAATCACCTGCTCTTTTCTCCTTGTGGCAAAAACTCAGCGTCCCACTGACTGTACACACTAACACACGACTTCTCAAAGCCTGCTCTGAAGGCTCTGTATGGGCGTCTCTCAGCGCCACATGTGGGGCTCACCAATACCCTTCTGTGATGGTCAGTGGAGCTGGGAACTGAATACTGCCCACTTTGCCCAAGCTTGTCATCACACACTCTAATCACTGCCCTTCTCCAATATTCACTGATCTTCTGAACCACAGCGAAGGAACAATAATAGTTATAAATAACAGTCAATTCCCCAAAGACCCCAGAAAAGTGTATTTCTATCTCCAAGGAAATTCTAGGCTGAATGCTATCTAGGTTTAATGTCTTCTTTCTTCACAGGGTAAAGTTATTTTGGTTCATTCCTTAACAAGCTCATGTTTTATAAATTTATATGTATATAGAGACTTATGGTATGCTAAAATTAACTCATTTTTATTTTGCATTAGTCAGAAACCAACATAGAAATAGCCTCTCCATTGGTTCAACAAGTAACATACCAATTATGTGCCAGGCACTATGATTGGCATTTAGGTATACAATGATCAGCAGAAAAGCAGTGGTCTCTGCCCCCATGGCAGTCTGGTGAGGAAGACATATAATAAGCAAATAAGTCCATAAATAGAGTGCTGCAAACTCTGGAAAATTCTACAAAGGTAAAGAACAGGGATTTGTGAGAGCATAGAAGAATATAGATAACATGAAGTTTCCGTGAAACAATGACCGTAGAAATGAAATCGCATGGAAGAATAGAAACCTTCAGTAAAGTGCAGAGGGGAAAATATTTCAGGTATAGAGACAGGTACACACAAAGGTGAGAAGAGAACATGATGCATTCAAAGAAATGAACAAAGTCAATATATACATCACAGGAAGTTTAGGAAGGTGGTGAGAGAATGTTGTGGGGAGAGGATTTGGGTTTTATCCTAATAACAACATGAAGTCATTCAAGGGTTTTGAGCAGGATATTGATATGATAAAGTTTACATTTTTAAGAGATTACTTGGGTGGCAATGAAAATGGCAGATTATAGAAAGTGAGGAGTGAATGTCTGGGAGATCATTTAGGAGGCAATAGCATCAATCCGAGCAAGCAATAATGATAACTTTGACCAGAGTGATGACAGTAAGAAGGAGAGTTGACAGGATTAGATTTGTTCGAGAATGATGTCTAGATTTCTGGCTTCTGAACTTCCATGAATGATGGCACCACTCACTGTGGTAAGGGTGACTGAAGGAGGTTGCAGATACCTTCATAAGTTGGGTTTGGGGCATGTTGTCTTTGGAGTCCTTGTGAGGCTTCCTGGTGAAGATATCAAGTAGGCCAAATACACAGGTCTGAGATTCTGGAGAGACTCATTCAAACTGGAAATATAAATTCGAGGGTCATTGATACATAGGTGATAACTGTGGCAAAGAGATCAAATACAGGATCAGAAGAGAAAGAATTCTGGAAAGAAGTCTTAAGGAACTCCAATATTTAAAGACTGGGTAGAGTAAAATGAGCCAGCAAATGAACTCTGAAATGGGCAAGAGGGAGTAAAACCTCAGGAAAACGGCTTTATTTCAGAAGACAAGGAAAAAGATTGTTTTAAGAACAGAATGATTCGCTGTTGTGAAATCAGCTGAGTAATCAAGTATAATGCAGGCTGAACAGTATCCTTTAAATGCCAGGCCCTAAGGATGATTGGTGGACTTAGCAGGAGCTATTTCAAGAATGATGGGGGTAGAAGCCGGATTGAAAGGGGTAAGGAGTGTGTAGGAAGTGTGTTGTTCAACAAAAATTTGCTATTTTATGAGCCTTTCATATGTATGCTCATTATCTAACAGGATGTGGCAATTATGTATGAATAATATTCAGTTGCCTGGTTATGCTGTATGTTTGTTGCTGATGAAAGAAAGAGAGAAAGAAAGAGGAAGGAAGGAAGGGAGGGAGGGAGGGGAGGGAGGGAAGGCGGGAAAGACATTAAATTAACTCAATGGCAAAAAGTGACAACTGCAAACAGAAATGCTGGCAAGTGATCTAAGGGTACTAACATTACCTTCCATTTAAGACTCAGGGGTAAGATTTCACCCAAAGCAGTGGTAACATGAAATACTTCACTGCATTGGAAGAG
>NW_006781931.1:1431276-1434097 GCF_000442215.2 Lipotes vexillifer | reverse complement strand
GAAGAGCGGACATTTACCTGACACAAATTCTGTCTTGTGAAACACTTTGCAGCTTGTTAAATAGTATGTTCTAAGGTCTCTCTCCTCAGCATGGTCAATTAAAGAAAGGAAGAAAAGGCCTTTTACAATTAAGAGATATGCTTGCCTCCAGAATTATTTTGCTTTTATCACATTAACTTAACAAACATTACATTAAACTTACAATCACCTAGTAAAAGGTCTTCTGAAGTAGAATTCTAATTATTTATATTCACTGTGCACAAGTATGGCATATGATTTAAAAGAAAATATTCACATTTTAAAAAACCTATATTTTGTCCATCATAATTTCTCCTTCAATTCATGGTCTAAATTGCATTAGTTCTTCGAGCCCCACCTCACATCCTCCGGCTCAATCCCCTCCACTGATTTAATCCTACTTTCAGCCACTAGCTCCTTCTGCTACTCTTGAGGTTCCTCCAATATCATTTTCCTCTGGGACACTCTCCAACTCTCAGTTTCCCCTTTTCTCATCTCCCACTGCCTAGCACCATTTGGAGGAATGATTTACACTTTCCCAACACCCAAAGCCCTAGAGTAGAGAATGAACTTTTTAGTCATAAGTTTTATGGGACAAAGGAGTGGAACACTGCTTCCAGGAAGCTCAGTAATAAGGATCTGTCCTGAGTGTCCCCTATATACCCTTATATCTCTAGGTAAACAAATCAGTTTATACATAATAGGTAACATTCATTCATTTCCTCCCAACTTCTATTAGCAGTTCTCTCTTTTATACTTTAATATTCTTATAAAGACACATTTGAGCAGACACCCATCAAACTAAAACATAAAAGTAAATACCAACAGAGGAACTGAGTTCTAATAATCTAGATCCTTACAAATTTTAGACTTTTTGAACCTCTCGCAGTGAAGGGAAAGAACTTTCAGAAGACAGTTTCTCTTTCACCAGGAGGGCTAAGAAATAGTAGTGCTGGGAGATTACATGTAGGAGAAGGGAAACAAAACAGAAAGAGTTCGAAGAGACTGCACTGTCTGGTCCAGTTCTCCTGGCTCCTCCCTCAACTGGTCTTCACTGAAAGAGAAGAATCAAAAAAGGCTGAGAAAACTAGTTTGTTTCTAAAAGTAAAAATAGCAACCTTCTAAATTTTATTTGAGCATTTACTGTTTCCTCGATCCCAGACTATAGTATATTAGATGTGTTGCATTTACTCACATATTTTTTTTCAACATCAATTCATGTATTGGCCACTTTTTGGAGCCAACAATTGTAAGGAAAGAATAAAATCTGTGACTCACCACCAAGACTTTCATTAGCCTTCTTTCAGCCACCAGGATCCAGTTCCTATAAATAATCTCTTCCCTGATCCTGAGAACTCCCTGCTGCTTATTATAAATATGCAGTACTTTATATTTTTGTCGTCATTATTCTCAACTCTTCCATGCTCCAACCCTCTTGTTTTTCAGCACAGGATCTTTACCCTAAATGAACTTATCTTACTGATATCCATATTTTTTGCCTTCATTTCCAGGTCAAAATCTTGCCATATTCTGTGATTTAGCCTTTTCTCTCAATTTCCCAAATCCAATCAGTTATTAAGTCATATAATAAGAGCAGCCATCCTGTGAATTCCTATTGCCTACTAAGATGTGGTTATAAAAAATGGGGTCACACTGCATGCTGTTTTGCAAAGAAGTGAAGCTTTTTTGTTCTCTAATACTGCTCTGACTTTTCCTCATAAGCCCTATTTGAAAAGTAGCAGAAAAAATCCCCTAAATATTAGTCCAGTCCAGCCAATAGGACAACTTAACCAGTTCCTTTAGGTACATGCAGCCTCTTCCTCTTGGGATAAAAATATTTGATCTCTCATATATCTAACTGTTTCCCCTCTGCTCCTCTCCCAGATGGCATCTTGGCGACATCTCCTCCTGGTGAGGCGTCTAAATGAGATCCTTGGACAGAACAGTGTATCCTCTGTTCTGCTCACTGGGTTGTCTTCTGAACTGGTGCCAATGAGTCAACACTGGTCTCATCTCTGGGAATTCTGGCTGCATCTGCTTTTGAAGTCTGTGATTTATAACTCAGGCCCAGTCATCTGCCTTGATGCTTTGCTCCCACTGGTGCTAAAGACCTTCTAATGGTTACAATTCCTCCCATTGGCTGCTGGTTTAAGCTGGTCACTTGCAGCCTCTGTGGTGGGTCACCACGAACCTACTGAGACTGTACCAGTGGCAGGACCACAATGGCTCTCTGCTCAACTGTTTTATGTGGCTCCACCATGGTCATCTGGGACATTCTGGTCCCAGTTCACAGCACACAGAAATCAAAAACAGCTCAGAAAAAGTCAACTCTGGCTTTCCTTCTACCTCAACAAGCTACAAAGATGGAGTTACTTTGGTTGAGCACCACGTACACTCTTAGACTCCACAGACTCAATCATTCCTTCAGGGGAAAGAGATCCACCCAGGGATCCCTACCCCTGGTCCTCCTGCCTCCCTCCATCTTCCTCTTCCCATAACCCCTGGAACTGCAGAGGTCAAGTCTCCTCCCCCCTTTTCTTCCTGAGTGGATAGAGCCTCCCTTATATAAAACACCAATTCAGCCATGCTTGCCTCTTGATATTTTAAGGTGGAAAATAAAGAAATTTCTACCTCCCTTCACCAAAGCCTGTTCTATAAATGCAGTCTTAATACAAAATTTTATTTTGGATACCAGATGCTGGAGTAATGCTTGTTTTTGCTTTCCATCCCTTCTGTAAGTACAACTCCCTACACACACACACACACACACACACACACACACACACACACACACACACACACA
>NW_006781931.1:1424727-1431150 GCF_000442215.2 Lipotes vexillifer | reverse complement strand
CACCCCTCCTGTAAGTACACCTCCCTCCACACACACACACACACACACACACACACACACACACACACACACACACACACACAGGAAATGCGTGGTATGAGCTGGCTAGAGAGGCCACCATGTGCTAAAAAATGCAAAAAGGACAGGCACATTTGTATTTGTTTTTCAAAATACTGCACACATTGTACTCATTATCCCTAATCCTCACAGCTTTAAGAGCTTGTTTTAACAAATAGAGATAAAGTTATTTACTTATGTTCACATAGCAAGTGACACAGTCAGGATTCAAAGCCAGGTCTGACCAACTTCAAAACTCAAAATCTTTCTACAATACCAGGAAGCCTCTCCAGAGACTCTCCCATTCATCCCTTCCTCTCCATTTCTTCTGTTGCTCTGCTAATCAGGGCCTTCTTGCTTCAATTGTAGTTGCTGCCACTTGGTCTTTTTCCTCTAGTCTCTAACCCTAACCCTAATCCTATCACCATGGTTGTCATCTCTCTTAAATGGCTGCCTGGTTAATTTCCCTTCAGCTCAGTCCCAGATATGGCAGTAATTTGCTCAAAAAACTTTTACTGCCTCCCTGCCTGCAAAATAAATTCAAAAGTTTTAGCAATGCATGAGGGATGGTTTGCAAAATTGGTCATAACTCTTCCCATCCCTGTGTGCACACCCCTTTGTCATATGACTTTGCCACTCCTCCCACCAAGAGATAGAATCTATTTTTCTACTTCTGGAATCTGGACTTGACCATATGACTTACTTTGGCCAATGAAACATTAGAAAATGTGACATATCTGAGACTTACAAAGTGCTTGCACATTGGGGCTTGCTTTCTCTTGCTATCTTTGGACTCCTGAGTCAACCCACATGAAGAAGCTCATGCTTGCATGCTGGAGAATGAGGCCTACTAGAGAATGGAGCAGAGCCGTAGATCTCTAGAACAGAGATCAGCAAACTCCAGCCACAGACCAAATCCAGCCTGCCATCTGTTTTGGTACAGCCTGAGATAAGAAGGTTTTCATAGAAAAATATTAACAGTTGATTTGTGCATTAATTTTGTACCCTGAAACTTTACCAGATTCACTGATTAGCTCTAGTAGTTTTCTGGTGTCATCTTTAGGATTTTCTACATATAGTATCATGTAATCTGTGAACAGTGACAATTTTACTTCTTCTTTTCCAATTCATATTCTTTTTATTTCTTTTTCTTCTCTGATTGCCATGGCTAGGACTTCCAAAACTGTGTTAAATAATAGAGGTGAGAGTGAGCAGCCTTGTCTTATTCCTGATCTTGGTGGAAATGCTTTCAGTTTTTCACCATTGAGAATGATGTTTGTTGTGGGTTTGTCTTGTATGGCCTTTATTATCTTGAGGTAGGTTCCCTCTATGCCCACCTTCTGGAGAGTTTTTATCATAAATCACTGTTGAATTCTGTTGAAAGCTTTTTCCACATTTATTGAGATTATCATATGGTTTTTATTCTTCAATTTTTAATATGGTGTATCACATTGATTTGCATATATTGAAGAACCTTCACATCACTGGGATAAATCCCACTTGATCGTAGTGCATGATCCTTTTAATGTTCTGTTGGATTCTGTTTGCTAATATTTTGTTCAGGATTTTTGCATTTATGTTCATCAGTGATATTGGCCTCTGGTTTTCTTTATTTATGATATCTTTGTCTGACTTGGTATCAGGGTGATGGTGGCCTTGTAGAATGAGTTTGAGAGTGTTCCTCTCTCTGAAATTTTTTGGAAGAGTTTGAGAAGGATATGTCTTAGCTCTTCTCTAAATGTTTGATAGAATTCTATGAAGCCGTCTGGTTCTGGACTTTTGTGTGTTGGAAGATTTTTAATTACAGTTTCAATTTCATTACTTGTGACTGGTCTGTTTATATTTTCTATTTCTTCCTGGTTTAGTTTTGGAAGGTTGTATCTTTCTAAGAATTTGTCCATTTCTTCGTGGTTGTCCATTTTATTGGCATATAATTGCTTGTAATAGTTTCTTATGATCCTTTGTATTTCTGCGGTGTCAGCTATAATTTCTCCTTTTTCATTCTTATACTCTAACAAAGAAAGATCAGAAAGAGAAATTAAGGGAACAATCCCATTTACCATTGCAATAAAATGAATAAAATACCTAGGAATAAACCTACCTAAGGAGGCAAAAAAACTGTACTACAAAAACTATAAAACACTGATAGAAGAAATCAAAGATGACACAAACAGATGGAGAGATATGCCATATCCTTGGACCAGAAGAATCAATATTGTGAAAATGACTATACTACCCAAAGAAATCTACAGACTCAATGCAATTCCAATCAAATTAGCAATGGCATTTTTCACAGAATTAGAACAAAGTATTTTAAAATTTGTATGGAAACATGAAAGACCCTGAATAGCCAAAGCAATCTTGAGAAAGGAAAATAGAGCTGGAAGAATCAGCCTCCCTGACTTCAGACTATACTACAAAGCTACAGTAATCAAGACAATATGGTACTGGCACAAAAACAGAAACATAGATCAATGGTACAGGATAGAAAGCTCAGAGATAAACACACGCACCTATGGCCACCTAATCTATGACAAAGGAGGCAAGAATATACAATGGAGAAAAGACAGCCTCTTCATTAAGTGATGCTGGGAAAACTGGACAGCTACATGTAAAAGAATAAAATTAGAACACTCCCTAACACCATACACAAAAATAAACTCAAAATGGACTAAAGACCTAAGTGTAAGACCAGACACTATAAAACTCTTAGAGGAAAAAATAGGAAAAACACTCTCTGACATAAATTGCAGCAAGATCTTTTTTGACCCATCCCCAGAGTAATGAAAATAAAAACAAAAATCAACAAAATAGGACCTAATTAACTTTAAAAGCTTTTGCATAGCAAAGGAAACCATAAACAAGATGAAAAGACAAACCTGGGTATGGGAGAAAATATTTGCAGATGAAGCAACTGACAAAGGATTAATATCCAAAATATACAAACAGCTCATGCAGCTCAATATTAAAAAAACAAACAACCCAATCAAAAAATGGATAGAAGACCCAAATAGACATTTCTCCAAAGAAGATAGACAGATGGCCAAGAGGCACATGAAAAGATGTTTAACATCACTAATTACTAGAGAAATGCAAATCAAAACTACAATGAAGTATCATCTCACACCAGTCAGAATGACCATCATCAGAAAATCTACAAACAACAAATGCTGGAGAGGATGTGGAGAAAAGGGAACCCTCCTGCACTATTGGTGGGAATGTAAACTGATATAGCCAGTATGGAGAACAGTATGGAGATTCCTTAAAAAACTAAAAATAGAACTACCATATGACCCAGAAATCCCATTACTGGGCATAACCCCTAAGAAAACCATAATTCAAAAAGACACATGTACCCTAATGTTCACTGCAGCACTATTTACAATAGCCAGGACATGGAAGCAACCTAAATGTCCATCAACAGATTAATGGATAAAGAAGATGTGGTACTTATATGCAATGGAATATTACTCAGCAATAAAAAGAAACAAAACTGGGTCATTTGTAGAGATGTGGATGGACCCAGAGTCTGTCATAGAGAGTGAAGTAAGTAAGAAAGAAAAAAACAAATATCATATATTAATGCATATATGTGGAATCTAGAAAAATGGTACACAGATGAACCTATTTCCAGGGCAGGAAGAGAGACACAGATGTAGAGAAAATGCATGTGGACACAGGGGAAAAGGGGGTGGTGGGACAAATTGGGAGATTAGGATTGATATATTGACACTACCATGTGTATCATTGATAGCTACTGGGAATGTGCTGTATAGCACAGGAAGCTCAGCTCAGTCTCTGTGAGGACCTTGATGGGTGGGATGGAGGGTGAGGGTGGGAAGGAGGTCCAAAAGGGGGGGGATATATGTATACATATAGCTGATTCACTTCATTGTACAGCAGAAACTAACACAACATTATATAGCAACTATACTCCAATTTAAAAAAAAAGATTGATTTTATGATAGGGAATCCTACCTTTGAACCTAATTAAGTATGGTATTACCCCTTCCCCCCCAAAAAAAAGTTCCATTCTCCTCATTAGAAGACCTATATCACAAAAAAATACTCAATTTGTATTTTATTTTGAATTTTGTCCATAAAAAATCTATGGAGATAGTTTTCTCTCTTGTTATATATGTACCTACATAATACCCTCAATGTTTTCTTTTGGCCTGAAAAGTCCAACATATTTACTACCTGATCCTTTATAGAAGAATTTTTCTGAACCTGTTCTCGAACAACCAGCCTGCCAATCATCAAACCTTGAAGAATGCCATTTTAGAAAACCTGCCCAGCCACACTGCTGATGTACTGCAGAAGTCAGCTGACTGTACGCAAACCAGGTAACCCACAGAGTCATGAGAAGTAACAGATGTTTGCTGCTTTGAGATACCAAGTTTAGGGGTGGTTTGTTATGCCACAAAAACTAACTTATTCATAGTGCATGCAAGCTGTTCTATGATCTGGCTTAGGTCCCTGTATCCATATCACCTCACCACTAAACCATGTTCAGAAACCTCAGTTCCATTCTATTTCACAAACCCACCCTGTCTGTCTGCTTAGCCTCCAGCCTTCCTTCAGCCTAGAACATGCTCTTCCCTGAAGCACTTCTTTTGGAATCTTGCTCATTAGTGATGACCTCCTCTGTGAGTCTCCTGGTCACACATAATTTCATGCTGTGCTGATACCTAGAGCGACTTTTCCTAGATGATAGGTTCCATGTCTTTTTCATCTTTATGTCCCATATACTTGACCACAATGTATGTTAAATCATATGTCTCGATTCTACTTTCACAGCTTTGTCTCCTGTGAGCCCCACACATACAGCCTTATATCACTCTTGAAGATATCTATGATTTTTGTTTCACAGTTTAATATTTTAACCCTCAGAAAAATACACTCTAAACAGTGACACCCTGACATTACACTTCAGGCAAAGATATTTTTACCAATTTATTTGATGCATCAATTTCTGGTTTGAGACTATCACAGGGAACAAATTTGAATTATGTACCATATTTTGATGAACTCAAAACACACTACTTTGTGAGTGGGATAGAGAGGCAGCAAATTTTACTCTTCTTCACTCTTCTGTGCTCATTGTGCTATTTCCATATGTCCCCAAACCCTCTCAATTTTAACTTTTATTTTGGCCTGAAGATGTTTTCCTGTGCTATTATTTTATTTTTAAATGTGGTTTGAGTACAAGGTAACCATGAGTCACAAAGAGGTTGCCTGCCAAAGGTGGATCATCTGACCTTCCAACAGATGACTCCTTCATACCCCACCACCAACACCCCGACTATCACAGCCTCTCTTCCTCCTTTATGAAGTACAATAAACCTTCCTTACACTGAATTTTATGTTCCAAAGTAAAAAATTAGAGTTCACTGGTATATTTTTCTATCTGTGCAAATGCTTTTGGACATCTCAGTTTAAGATGAGGTGCATTGCAATTTTTCCATTAAAATTAACAAAAAATTTTTTTTATTTTGATGCTTTTTAACTTAGTGACAAAGTTTTGGAGGAAAAATATATTCTATCCTTTCCTTCCTTCTTTATTTTTTTAAAATAAATTTTATTTTTTTATATTTTTAGCCACATTGAGTCTTCATTGCTGTGCGCAGGCTTTCTCTAGCTGCGGCGAGCAGGGGCTACTCTTCTTCGTGGTGCACGGGCTTCTCATTGCTGTGGCTTCTCTTGTTGCAAAGAACGTGATCCAGGCATGCGAGCTTTAGTGGTTACAGCACGTGGGCTCAGTAGTTGTGGCTCGAGGGCAGGCTCAGTAGTTGTGGCGCATGGGCTTAGTTGCTCTGTGGCATGTGGCATCTTCCCAGACCAGGGCTAGAACCCGTGTCCCCTGCATTGGCAGGCAGATTCTTAACCACTGCTCCACCAGGGAAGCCCCCTTCTTTATTTTTAACAAACATTTAGGAGTGACTAATATATACACAGTGACTGCAACCCTTCTCCAAGGCTCTCTGTTACTTTAACGCAGTGGTTCTCAAGAGCTTAGGGAATAAATTTCCACCACCCCCCCCAAGGCATTTGGCAAAGTCTGGAAATAGTTTGATTGTCACAATTCAGGAGTGTGGGGGTGGGAATACTATTGGCAGTATTGGTAGAACCCAAGGATGTTACTAAACATTCTGCAATGCACAGGGTAGCCCCCGACAACAGGGAATTATCTGCCCCCAAATGTCAACAGAGCTGAGGCTGAGAAAACTTACTCTAAGGTATCCCATATTTCTTGTCACAAGATCATTGTTGACAGTAGAATATTTCCCTCTTGTCATTCCTCTTGACCTCCATACCAACCGCTGAGAATTCTAAGCGCCTATTTTGTAAAGCTATGGAAAAGAT
>NW_006781931.1:1355043-1424717 GCF_000442215.2 Lipotes vexillifer | reverse complement strand
ATTCCTGCTACTGAATGTGATGTCTCCTTTCTCTTGAACCCCACAGTATTTCATCTGTTCCTTTCTCACGGATCATGTCAAGCTACTGATCGGCGATCACATTATTTTCTCCATGAACCTAGTGCTCTTTATTGGAAACTTGGGAAAGTCTCTTAATCTCATTGGGCCTCAACTTTGTCATTTGCATAATAAAGGGGGAAGCCGTGATGCCTCTAATACTCTTTCCATCTCTGCTCTTTTGATCCCCTCCTTATCAATGGTGTGTGATCCCTGTCCCCACATACCAGTATTCAAATGAAGTCTTACCTCTGAAGGATTCTTGTTCCAACTTGTCACACCAGCATCCACTATCATCCATTAAAATTCTTTTCATAATTATAGATCTCTAGCTCAGTGTGGGGAAGAATTGAGAAAAAGCAGTGACTAAGAAGTTATTGATAGACCCATAGAGATTACAGTGGTTTAAATATGAATATCTGAAGTGGTTACAAATATCAAGAGGAGAGGGCTACATCTCTATTTCATTCTACATTTTTTTAGTCCTTTAATCCAAGTGGAATTTAAAACACTGTCCTACCACTTATCCCTATAATCTGTCTGCTAAGTATGGTTTTCTGAACCTTGGAAACAACCTACATATTATGTAAATAATGAGGTGTAATATCATAAAAAGTGAGATAATTATATACTATTTTAAAGACATAACTAAATTGCTTACATTTTTTAGTCAAAGTAGCAACATATTTCAGCTTTATGTTTAGTCAAAATAGAGATGTGGGAAATAGGGTTTTTTTATAACTTGTCAGTCTATTTTTAATTTTTTTAATAAGTCATTCCATGATTAACCACATAGTCTCTTTCAATTAACTTCACCTCATACTGTTCTTCAGAAACTTTAATTACACCTTAGATGATCATTCAGAACACCTGCTCTTGTGGGTTTCAGTAATTTCAGCCCTGAATATTTTGACAGAAAGAGCTATAATCATTGAGAATTTTATGGTTTTTTATAAAGTATTCTGTGCCCCCACCTTTCTAGCTAACTACAGCCTATTTTATATGCCTTGACTTTTTGCTTACTGAAGCTATTGTCCTTCACCTTTCATCTTGGGTTACTAATTTAGGGAAATCTGTATACTTGACCTGAAAACCGAGAGCATGAAGAAGTCTAGTGTCCCCACTCTCAGCTTATATGACATATAACAGTTCACCACCATTTTGGAAAACAGAAAAGACATATCTGAGCATTGGATTCCCAGAAAGCCCATTCTCCTACCTAATGACATCATTAGGCAAGATGTGTCAAGTTTTCAGTGAGATAAAGAATACCATCCAGACAATGACATTTTTATTTCAACATAAATAATTTAAATGTAAATGTCTATATAAGGTTTGCACACACATCTTGTGTATTTACCTGGCCTGATGGCCAGTGGTAACAATTGGATGTCCGTTGCACATACAATTCCCTATTATGACTAAACTCCTGTCAATCTCATTCATAACTGACATATGCTAAGTTTCAAATTTTTAACCCTCTCTGTTGGCAAGTTGAAGACAAATTAGAAATGTGGCATCTGGCAATATTAATTTCCTTTGGTGGCTTTGAACAAGTTTGGTGGCATATATCTTAAGCCAACTCATTTCACCTGAGAAGCTATACTTACCGTTTAGTGCTCTAAGCAAATAGGCCTAACTCCAAAGGGACAAGGCATTCATCAGTATTGATGATTTATTGCTCTTTTTGTAATTAATCAGATGTGAATACATTTGACATCACTCCTACTCATCCCACCACTACTCCAACTTTCCCAAATATTTTTATGATAAAGTCCAATATATATATAACCACTATAAACTCCAGTTCATAAACTAAGATATTTCCTTATGTTAGTCTTAAAACTGAAATTATGTGGTTAGTATAATTAAAAGAAAAGTTTTGAATTTTATATCCAAGTGCAATATGAAAACAATCAACACTAAAAGAGATATCAGATGGGAAATTATGCATGTACTGTAGTCCATGAATCCAAAATTTGGAATTTCTATTACAGCAACTCCTATATCAGTGGGCTATGTCTTGTGAAACTACTTGGTATGATCTAACAGCACATTAGAAGTACAGTGCTGTTTTCACCACTTGACCTAGTTTTTACTACTCAGGGCAGCAAATGTTAAATGAAATGCTTTCTTTCCTTCCCCGCATCCACTCTCCTCCCTGCCATAAACAGCATCAAAACAGATTTAGTTGTTTTGTTTGTTTGTTTGTTTTGTTTTTTTGTAGTACGCGGGCCTCTCACTGTTGTGGCCTCTCCCATCGCGGAGCACAGGCTCCGGACGCGCAGGCTCAGCGGCCATGGCTCACGGGCGCAGCTCCGCGGCATGTGGGATCTTCCCGGACCGGGGAACAAACCCGTGTCCCCTGCATCGGCAGGCGGACTCTCAACCACTGCACCACCAGGAAAGCCCCAGATTTAGTTTTTATTTTAGTTTTCTATGACTAGCTCTACATCCTTTTGGCGCAATAAGTAAACATTCACTCCATATTTTTTGAGATACAAGCTGTATCTCATCCCCAGAGTACAAAACCCAGAGGCCATCCATTTCAGTGCCCAAAACATTTTTGCCAAGAGCAGCATTAGTGGCATCCACCACAATTAAATCCTAATAGTACTCAAGCTTTGAATTAAGATGCTGCCCTTGACCTTTGGGAGAGGTGATTTGCCATTAGGTTTATTAGAGTAGCTCTGAAACATGTTAGAAAAGCATTTTTCTTAAATGCAAGATGGATGGGAGTCCAGATGTAATCAAGGGTAGGTTCATTTAGCCCAGCTGTACAATTGAGATTTTGACAGAAGACTGATATTAGAGTCAGAGATTCATCAAATTTAAGAGCCAGAACAAACATTGAGAAAATCTCCCCCACTCTGAAAAATAAATAAATAAATAAATCTCCATAAAGAAAAAGCAGATGCAAGAATTGATTACTGTGAGGGAATTCAACCTGTACCCCAAAAGTCAACGTTTAGTACTTAAAATAGGGGATCAGAGAGAAAGTGATACAAATTGCTGCTTTCTGTGCTACCTCCATTTTTATCAAAGGCGGTAATCTAACAAAAGAAATCATTTGTGCTTAGCAGATACTTTCTGGGAAAAATAAATTTCTCTGGTGTTTCAGCTTCAAGATCTCTTGGTTACTACCTCACATCCCCCCTCCACAATAGTCATTTCTTAGTAGAGGACTGAACAGCAAAGTGCAGCAGCCTTTGGACACTGGCTACTGTCAGACTGGAATGGCGTTTGTACCACTTGACAGAAACAAATGGAATAATCACCAGGTTTTAAATCATGAAGATAGCATAGAAACTATCCACAGCTAACACTGCTGATGAGCACAGCTCCCAATCCAATAGTGAAAATGATCTGTATCCTTGACAACACATAACCTCAGTTATATTCTTCTCCCTCTCCTTTTCTTCCCTTCCATGTACACCTCAAAGATGGAGACACTTTTACCTCTTCCACTGATGACTAGACTACAGTTAATCTCTGGATTGGTAGGAAAGTGAAAGAACACAGGTAGCTCTGATGTATCTGCCAAATCAGCTGCTGATGGCCTGGACACCTGTAGGTATTAGCCAATTGCTGGCTATTTATACTTGGGTTGTCACATAAACCTTTGAGCCTCTCTTTCATTATCTTTAAAATGAAAACAATGACCTGGATTATAGAATTGTTCTGAACACCAAATGAGGTGAATATGTGCAGAAGGTCCCAGCAACATCAGTTATGACCATTTTAGTTACACTCATACATTTTCACCCCTCCAAGAGCAATACTGAATATAACTGGGAAGGTATAGCTTGACTGAAGAAGCAGTTTAAATGAGCATCATTTCCTAATGATTTCAGAGAAGGGACTATGTAAAGTCTTTTTAAAGTTAACCACCCTTCTCAAGTAATCCTTCACTTTATTTAAAATGTTTTTTTTTTAATCCTTAATCCTCTTTTATAAGCAGCTGGTATTCCAATCATGGATATTGCCTCATGAATTCTTCCTGACCTGGAATGAAGATGTGCATTAAGGAGAAAAAAATTGCAACCAGTATATTATATTTATGGTTTACTTTGCCAGGGAAAACATGGAATGATTTTTATTTTCTTAGTGGATCCAGCTTCTCCTTGTTATTCACTATTAATTTTTTTGTGAGTAGGAAGCTGACATTTAGATATATTCTGCCTCATATTGGCTGAACATTATTCAAGGGTTTTCAACAGACTAAAACCTCCTTCTTTGTTTAATTACATGCTTATCTTATTACCCCCAAACATGTTTCTAGGTTATAAAATGTCCTGAGACCATTGTTGGGGGTCGGGGGTAGGAAGTGATTAAGATAATAGAGCTACAATACAATTATTTGTCCTGGGCACTTGGATCAGCATGCTTATTCTTGTAAAAAACAACTTTCCAAGCTCAAAGACTGGATTGGAAATCTTCTTTATCTTTAAGGACAAAAATTGCAGGTTCTATGGTTATTTTGCTTCCCACTGGATCATTGGCTTAGTTTCATTCATCTTTGTTTTCACATCACTTACTGTAGTGAAACACAAAAATTTCTTTTAAAAGAAAAGTAATTCCAAAAAGGTGTTTAACTTGATATCTGCTATGCATATTCTAGAGCTATTTCCACAGCTTCACTTTTTTGTTGTTGCTCTAGGTTTTAAATGAGAAATGTATTGAGTCTTATTCCCCACTGACTATAGCTTTGGTGTATTAATAAAAAGACAGAGAGTATATTAATCATATTTTTTAAATTGTTGTATATTTTATGATGCTTTGACATCTTTGTGGTTTGTGGACCTGGGGAGGGACTGCCCCTATCAGCTAGTTCTTAGAGATAGCAAACAACTTATCCTGAGAAAGCTTTTGCTATGCAAACAAACATATCCCAAGGCCATACCCCCACTTGCCCCTTTTATCAAGGTCCTACAGTCCAGAACACTAACTCCCTGCCCCAAAATACCCGAGGGCCAGGTACTAGACTGCTAAAGACCACCCTACAGCCCAGAAATTGAATTGAAATTATTCAAAATAACCAGTTCTAAACATGCTCACCTTTCCTGTCCTGTCCCTGTTCCATTGACTTTTGCCTTTGTTTTCCCCTTGCTCCTTTGCCTCCTGACTGATCTTGGTGCTTCCCCATGTGACCCTGAAACAGGAAGGAAGGAGGCGGGGCACAGTCTTTGAAAGAATGAAATAGCCCAAGGACATGACATAAACTGATTAGAGCCAAATGGGTCCAAGATGGTGGACAAGTCAACTTTTTCCACTAGACTTTGAGCCTCAGTATATGCTCACATCAGCAAGCTAAATGACACATCCACAGGCACCATGACAGGTCCAAGACTGACAATAAGGATCAAAAAGTGGGTGGTGGCCCAATTCCTGGAAATCCCCACCCCTTCCTAATATAGCTGGAATACTCCTCCCACTCATTAGCCTATGAAATTACCTACCCCTATAAAAACTGACAACCCCATACCCTTGTGCCTTTCTCACCTTATGAGATGGCCCACACTCTGTCTTGTGGAGTGTGTTTCTCTCTAAATAAATCCACTTCTTACCACTTCTTACCTATCACTTTTTCTCTTTCTGTAAGTCCTGAAACCAAATGTGTGATCTCAATTGGAAGAATCTGGGTTTTGGCCAGGTTCGAGTCCTGGCTGTGTGGGTTCAAGTCCCAATCTGGGTTTTGGCTGGCTTCGAGTCCTGGCACACGGTCAAGTCCCAATCTGAGGTACATGGTTTCAGCCCTGGGTGGCATGACATGCTCCTCCTCCTGGGAACCTTAAACTATCTTTTCAATGGCAGTTGTTTCCTGATCCATTGACCTCCTAAACATGAATAACAATAAAACCTGTACTTTAGAACAGGAGAGAGAAAAGCAGAAGAATGAGAAGACAAAGATGAAGATGAAGAAGAAGGAGGAGGAAAAGGGAAGCAAGGGAGGAGAGAGAGAACAAAAGAGGGGAGGAAGAGAGAGATAAGATTTGTCTTTGCAAAGATTTTAATCCAAATAGGAAGGACAGGACCCAGCATAATGCATTTAATAATAGAAATAAACTGAATATTTACTAAGTAAAGGACAACAAGGTGGCAGAGTTAAGACTCTTCATAAAACACCAAAAGTTAATTGTATTTGTACACATACTGAGTGGAAATTGAAATCAATAGACTGTTAATAGTAATTAATATTTAACTTGAAATATGAAGGTTCAATTTTCCCATCTTTAAATAAAGAAAATTAGTACAGTAGCACCTACTCTGCATGGTCATTCTCTTCCTTTTCTATCAATATCTCTCACGCTAAATTAAGTATATCATGTAAAGGGACTTCTATGTCACTCAGTAGTAAGGTGACAATAGGATACTAAAGGATTTTCCAAGGAAAAAGACTGTATAATCTCCATCAATAGTGAACATGGGGATTAATTTTGGAGACTTATCAAAAAGTATCTTAGAGATTATAAATTACAAGGTCTGGATTGAGGTAGATCCTTTATTTTTTTTTTAAAGCTCTATATTTCTTTATCCATTCATCTGTTGATGGACACTTAGGTTGCTTCCATGTCCTGGCTATTGTAAATAGAGCTGCAATGAACATTTTGGTACATGACTATTTTTGAATTATGGTTTTCTCAGGGTATACTCCCAGTAGTGGATGTGGCACATATATGCAATGAATGTTACTCAGCCATAAAAAGAAACAAAATTGAGTTGTTTGTAGTGAGGTGGATGGACCTAGAGTCTGTCATACAGAGTGAAGTAAGTCAGAAAGAGAAAAACAAATACCGTATGCTAACACATATATATGGAATCTAAGAACAAAACAAAACAAAACAAAAAAACAACGGTCGTGAAGAACCTAGGGGTAAGAGAGGAATAAAGACACAGACCTACTAGAGAATGGACTTGAGGATATTGGGAGTGGGAAGGGTAAGCTGTGACAAAGTGAGAGAGTGGCATGGACATATATACACTACCAAGCATAAAATAGATAGCTAGTGGGAAGCAGCTGCATAGCACAGGGAGATCAACTCAGTGGTTTGTGACCACCTAGAGAGGTGGGATAGGGAGGGTGGGAGGGAGGGAGATGCAAGAGGGAAGAGATATGGGGACATATGTATATGTATAACTGATTCACTTTGTTATAAAGCAGAAACTAACACACCACTGTAAAGCAATAATACTCCAATAAAGATGTTAAAAAAAAAAAAAGCTCTACAGTTGATTCTGATATGAACTTTCCATTGAGAACCCTTGAAATACTTTTCCTTAGGAGGTATATTTGTTGTATGATATTATGATGCTGCCATATTTCTAATCATTCTCTTTTTGTAAATTCAATGAAATTTTATTTCATACCTACAAGGTACCATGTACTAAGCTAGGCACCAAAGATACAAAAAATGAGATGCAATTCACGATCTCAGAGATGTCTTTAGTGAAAGACACAAATGTCAAAAAAATAACTATTAGGAGAAAGAGATGCTATTATATTAACATATTTACTGTGCAATGGAAGCTCAAAGGAAGTAGCTCTGCCGTGACCCTACTATGGCTTCAATTGCAACTAGTTTTTTACTGCCAAAATAAAGAACATTTCAGTACAAGCTATGAATCTTTTGCTTTCAAGCAGCTAATCTTTACTAGTAGTTCCCAATCCCCAATAGGTCCCAGTGCATAATACCATTGCCAAAAGGCCTGGTTCAAATCTCTGAGCACAGCCTCTCAGACTGGAGGATGCCTGAGTTCTAATTATGAATTATTCTGTACCCTTAGTTATATTGTCCCCAGTGGGTGATTTCTTAATACCCATGACCTAGTTCCCCAGTCTATAAAACTGGCATAATAATATTTACCTGCTTTTTATGATTTGATATTCAGCATTTATATAGCATTTTTATTTTAAAGAGGACTTATAATCATTACTTAGTTTTTTCTAACTAGCTGTGCCTGCCTCACAGGGATGGCATGAAAGTTTATGAGTTAATGTTGGCTAATGCTTTGAAGATGAGAAGACATTTCCACCATTGTACAATAGCTTACTTTGGCATTATGGGGTTTCCCAAGCTTGCTTGCTGTCAGGGGCAACACTGGGGGTGTGCAGTGCTCTCTCCCCCTACTTCTCTTAAACAGTTCACCAGCAGAACACAGCACTGATTCAGAGAAAACATTTTAAACATACTTATGTCATGTAAGAGAAATCCTTTAGGTGATCTTGTAAGAGAAATGCTTCCGGTGATTAGTACAAACTAGGTGGGCAAAGCAGAACCACACTCCCAAGGATCCAAATGCTTCACCTCCAAGTTCTTCTTAACAACAGTGAAATGGTTGGTTAGAGCCAAGGGTGTTGGACACTCACCAAGTCAACAGGAAATACAGAATTGTGAGTGCTTCTATTGCAACGTGGGAAAAGCACATTTTCCTAATTATGTAGCCAGTAAAAATGTCCATCTCTATTGATTTATTCATTCACTTACTAAGTAAATTGATACCTCTTTAGATGACGTGTGCTATATAGCAGTATGGTTTTTTTGCTTTTGTTTTTTTGCTTTAAACATAATCAAACCTTTGACTAATATTGTAATTTTGTGGAATCCATCCTAAGGAAATAATAGGAAAATGGGTGATATTATTTATGATTTTGAAAAAAGGTAAAGGCATAAATATCCTACAATTAGAGAACAATTTTTTAAATTATATAACATACATGAAATGAAACATTTTTAAGCATTTAAAGTTACACTTAAAAGATGTTCATTGATAAAGAGAAATTCTCTAGATAAAATTGTAAAAATACAAGACAGAATATGCCTTCTGATCTAATTTATATGCATCAAAGTTTGTTAACTCTGGGTAGTAGAATTATCAGTGAATTTCAATTTCCTCATTTGATATTTTGACCTTGCTCAATTTTGCAATTTTATATAATAAGCAGTCCTCAGAAAAATTATGGTAGTTTAATGCCAGTTCTGAGACAAGCACTCTTTCATTCAGCCCCTCTCCTACTTATAATGACATTATTATGAAGACATGCTATTATTTATAATGGTTACCACTTACTTAGCATTGGCTTGTGTGATTACAGGTATCATCTCATTGTAAGGCTTTAACAGTGACCTCTCCACTGCAGTCTACCCACGTGAACCTTAAAAAAATTATTTGATTAGAGTACATTCTAGGAAGACCCCCACCCACCAACATCCATCTTGTATTACAGTTATTTTTAGAGATACTTTCTATCTTAATTTGATTTTTAGAAACAAAGACTATGCTCTGTACATCTTGTATCCCACATTTCCTAGTACTGAATAAATGTCACTACAAAGAATTGTTCCCATACAGTGTCGTCTTATCTAACTGGACCTAAATCAGCCTATTTTATGCCTGTATCTTCCTGAAAGGCCTGAAATTCACTTCTTATTGACTGGCAGGCCTAAAACCAACTTATCTTCTCTTCCATCAATTCATTCATTCAACAAATTCTCAGTGACAACCTACTATGTTCCAGGCACTTTTCTAGGCACTGTGTAAAGAGCAATGGAAAAAAAAAGCAGAGTTTCTCCCTCATGAAACTTACACTCTTGTAAGACAAATTGGTAATATACAAGACAAGATATGTGTTTGATCAATGGTAATAAGAACAAGGAAAAAACCTAAAGCAGGGAAGAGGCACAGGAAAGGTCAGGAGAGGGGATTGAATTTTAGTATGGCCAGCAAAGGCCTCACTGAGAAAATGGGACTTTGAGAAAAACTTAAAGGTAGTGCAGGAGCAAATTATGTGAATATCTGGGGGAAAACATTCCAGATAGAGAGACTAGTCAGTGCAAAGGCCCTGAGGTAGGTCTATGACTCATGTGTTTGAGAGGGCAAGGCCAATCTGGCTGTAGCTAAATGTAGAGGATCAATGTGTAGAAGATAAAGTCAAATGTTGACAATGGGCCAAAGTGTTTAGGGGCTTGCTGACCACTGTAAGGAATTTGGTTTTATTCTGAAAGGAAAACAGAGTCACCAGTATATTATGAGCAAAGGAGTGACATGATGATGTATTTTATCAGTAAAACTTTAACTTCTGTGCTGCAGACAGACAGGCAGGGCAAGGATAGAAGCATTGGAAGGCTTATAATCCAGGTGAAAAACGATGGTGGTTTAGACCAGAGTGAGAACCGTGAAGGTGCTAAAGAAATGGATTTTGCAGAGAACTTGCTGATAAATTGGATATTATTTGCAATAAGAAGAATCTGAATATGTCTGAGGTTTGGACATAAGCAACTCAAATGGTAGATTTACCAAAGATTGTGAGTGGAGGTTTGGGGAAAATATCATAAGATCAGGTTGGGTTGTGTTAAATCTAAAATGAGACTTCCAAGTGGAAATGTTGAATTGACAGTTAGATATACAAGTTCAGGGGTCAGGGATGAGCTCTGGGATGGAGAGTCAATGGTGTATAGATGGTGCCTGAAGCCATGAGATCGTCCAGCATTGCCAGTCATAGTTAGAATCTTATGAAATAATAAGTAAATTGTACGAAGTCCCTCTTCCCTCAAGGTAGAAAAAAATGATAGTCACACTTCTCTTATTTGCAGCAAGAGGTTCACTGCCTTAAAATCCCAGGAACACCAGGGCTCCATAGATCTCCAGCTGGAACTTTCACCACTAGTACCAGACTTTACCAGTTAGAGTTCTTATTATCCTCCACTACTCTGGCCTTACCACTAAGGGCAAGAAAGTAGCAAAGTTGAAAATAGGTTTGGCCTGTATCAACTAGATCACAAGCTTTGCCATCAGTAGGAGCTTGTTAGAAATACAAAATCCCAGGCCCTATTCTAGACCTATTTCTTATGTACACTACAGTTTGAGGAGTGTTGTACTAAAGAATAGTAGGACATAGGGAGGTTCTAGAGCCTCTGGGAGGTCCAAAGAATCATCTTGGAGACTCTGCATGCAGGAATTACATGTAATCTCAATATCAGGATGCTGGTGGGTGTGCCTTCAACATCTCTCACCCTGTGGGAATGGTCAGCACATCTCTCCCTTGAGGATGCCCAGCACAGAACACACCCACTGGAAGTTCTGCTATTGCTGTATCCAAAATTTTAATACCAGTCTGAGACCATGGTGGTGAGTTTGACTTGCAGAACATAGATCACTGGAAGCTGGGAAAATGAGATACAGCTTATGTTTTGTGGTGGAAGAACTCATAATGTGGAAAATGCTTTCAAAAGATGCTGGTGGCCACAAATATAACAAATATCCTAAGGACTGAAGTTAGATACTGGGAAAATATAGATAAAATATAAAAGCCCGGTATTTTGGGTGGAGTCAGAGATAAAGACATACCTAATTCAGATATATGGACAAACAGTAGACTAACTCAGATATATGGCAATAGTAGGCAAAAAGAAAAAAAAAAGTCTGAGCAAGAATGAACCAGAAAATCTGAGTCTAAAGATAGATTCTAAGTCAGCAGTTAGGGCCAAGAACTGAAGAGAAGAAGGTGTGGTGGTTTTGGTTTTGTTTTGCACCAACTTATTGAAGCTGAAACTCTATTTCCCAGAATCCTGTTCCTGTGTGGTTCTAGGTGGAGATTGGCCAGAAGAGAAATTGGCCTTAGGTACAGGGGGCATAAATGACACAGAAGCCGTTACTCTCTGAGAGTCGTACTGCTTAGATGCAGTAAGAGGTGGATGCACAGGCGCTGTGGGGTCCAGCTTGTTTTCCCTTTCCCCCACTCCAGACTTAGCTTTTCTTACTGACATTTGGCCTGATTGACCACTGGTGACCGTAGGTCCATCCCCCAATGCAGAGATGATGGCCTTCTCTTTTCTTTCCACCAGCTCTCCTGTGTGTGCACTCCTGGCAGTGGATGTACCTGGCTTTAGGAGGGTTGCTTAGCAAATATTCTCTGATCCTCCAACTCCCCTTTCCAGACCCTATGTCTCTAGCTTCTCCTACAAATGTATAGACTGTATTCCTATTTAAAAAAATCCTTATTTCATAGTATTAACTCCTAGTGCTTCTGCTTCACCAATTGAATCCTGACTAAATTACTGCCACCAGAAGTGGCTCCAGAGGACAGAACTACATGCAACGATGGGAGTCAGGAACTATTGCTCTGCTAAAATTGGATTTAAAGGCACTAGTGACCCTGTGCTCATTGGTAAAGAGGACACTGGTTGTCCCTGGCATGCTATGGTAAGACAGTTATTTAAATCGTCATCTATCACCACTTATAACCAAATACTTACAGTACATAGGTTTCAAATGAACAAGTAGTTGCAATCAGATAATATTTTAGTGGAAATAAAGAATACATTGGGTTAGTTTTTCACTGCTTAGTGCACTGCAGAGCATGGACAAAGAAAATCATGAACACACAAGCCTATAAATTCCCAACTCCAGGTCTGGGGAAGGGACTATGAAGTTCTTAGATCTGTGTCAACTTGGCTAAGTTATAATTATGTTTCCTGGGGGGCGGGGGGTGTGTGGGGATGCAACAGAGGAAATCCACTAACCAGCTCTCCTAAAGCAATGGTGCACGTGGCCAAGTTGGACTCTGCAGGTGAATCTGGGGCCCTAGGTTGTCCAGCTACAAAAGTGAACCCATAAAGGGAAGCTGGTGGAGAAGTCCAAGGAAAACTGTTGCCTCTGCACTGTCACTGTTTCTGAAGCCTCAGATCCAAAAATCAAAGTCTAATCCCACAGGTGGCTGAATTACAATGCAAACTGAATTTACAGCCTCATGCGGGCTCTAATGTTCAATGTGCTTTGCTATTTGCTTTCAGTATGGGAGCTGTGTTTTATAAGTATATATCAATAGAAGGATGGATGAGAAGGAATCAAGAACTCATATCCCTAGGAGTGGAAATAATTTTTTTTCATTTTTAAAAGTTCCAAGAATAATTTACACAATCAAATAAGAATATAATGAATATGAATAAATGAAATTCACTTAAAATAAAGGAATAGGAAGGTTGGATTGGATTCCAAAGTTGTCATTTGATTCTGTGTTAACAAATTAGCTGATTCACTGTATTTTCCACATTTTACAGAATTATGAAATTTTAGAGTGTGGAGAGGCTGTAAAGCTCTCTATGTTTTAGCCATATACATAGTCTCTACGAATTCTTATTCTACTGCTCCATGTGCTTTGACTTAGGTTGCTAAATTTGTTCTGAAGATTTAGCATACTAGAGTATAAAGTCACAGTAGAAATGATCAGCATTGAATTTTGGACAATAGTTACCTGTGGATTAGGTATAAAAGTGGGGAAGGTACATAGGAGGTTTCCACTGCATTTATAATGTTTTATTTCTTAACTAAGTGCTAGAAACAGTTATTTGTTCTGTTACTTTGTACCATTATTTTATATGACTGAAACATTTTACCAAAATAAGATGGTAAAAACAGATTTAGCCTGGGCCTTATAAATAGGTTTTTCTTTATTTTATCTTTGGTACAAAGATTTTAATAAAAGACATTTTAAGTTGGATAAAAGGCTTCCTCACAGCTAGCCAATGAATTATAGAAAGCAACTGTCAGAAAATCTGGTTTCTGCAGAAATCCTTTTCAAAATTTGCATCAACTTTTATAGATAGAAAATCTTGAAAAAGATATTATTTGAGCAGATTCTGGCTGCAAGCAATGCATGAAATTGTCTTCCTTTTCCTACCCCCTCCAGAGAAGAAACAACAGTGACTTTGAATGATAAGAGCTGGATTCTTGCCAGAACTCTGGCCTCTGAGAACTGTAAGGCCCCAGCTCAGGGAGGGCTCTGAAAGGCTTTTGCTGACTCGAGAATTACCAAAGGGAAGGGGAGGGGACTGGCACTAACAAAAAAAGAAAAAATATCAGTCATCATTGTTCCTTCTTATCATGAAGTATCCTTAAGGAAGAGAGAATGAGAAAGAAGAATGGCTCTCAGGAATACTTAGAGCATCTATTTTTTTAACAGTAAATCAAAACAGTTCTAATTTTCAGAACTGATGATATTTTGGTCACTTTTTATCTCAGCCTTTAGGACTTCTACAGACAGCATCTCCTAAGCATGCCTCAAACAGCTTGTTCAGATACACATGGCTTTTGTTTATTCCTATTCGCCTTGGTTTTCACATTTTTATATATGGCCTCAAGAAATGACTTTGATGCGAATTTTTCTGGGAAAAAATGAATAAGTAAATACAGAAGTCATATATACATAAAATGCAAAAGTATAAATCAATGGGACCCTCAAGTGTTTTCCAAAAACCTATGTTCTCTGATATTTTTTCCAAGCAAGATTCTATTTCAACAGCAGTTTTGTGTCTCTTGACTACTGAAGTATGCTAATTTCTGGACTCATGAATTAGTCAAGTGTTTGTTAGTTACATTGTAAAATGTTATAACTATAGAGATAAAACATCTAAGAGATGCAAAACCATTTTAATAACAGCATTTTATCTTTTCCCATGAGAGTATGACGTGAAGTCTGGATCAACCTTACGGCACAGCTTTCTCAAGGTGGCTAATACATTACTACCTGCTACCCTGGAAAATTCAATTGTCCAGAAGACTTTTGTTTTATTCTTTGGCTAGGCAGTTTTTTTCTTACTTCCCAAATTACTCTATTTCTTCATGGAATTTTGCTCTGACTTTTTTCTTCTGCTTGAATCATTTGTACTTCAAGGTGGATGGGCACTGGGTTTCAAAATATTCTTTTCAAGAAACACACAAACACACACACACATGCACACACACACACACACACACACACACACACACACATATATATGGTTTGAAAGCAAGATTTCACTTTAGCTGCCAAGCTGTGATTGAATAAATAGTCTTCATATAATTTATGGTCATCTGGTGCTACTCAAATAACTGTACCATTTATTCTAAATATTTAGAAAATTTTCTAACATAAAGAAATATAATAAATGCAGAATGAATTCTGTCCTGACACTTCTTCCCTCCTATCCCTTATACTCAGCAACTTTTCCCTTAAACTCCCTGTAAGGCTTTCAGCAAACAAAAACTTTCAGTGTTTGTGGATAAAATATATGTCTCATAAAATAGTGCTGGCAAAATAAAAACAATTCCAGGTTTTGAATGCTTTTTAAGTGAGATCTTCATACTAATAGGAATCATTAAGAATATTAACGATTTTGATGCATGAAGAGAGAGATGTGAGGGACAAAATCTTTTATCAAGTCAGATGGGCTAAGACTGAGAAACATCTGCTTCTACTCCTGCCTTTTCCCCAGAACCCTGGTTCACTTTTTTGATCTACAATTTGGGTGCAATTCCTTAGCCACTAACACATATTCAGTACGAAAACTAGTAAACTTTCTTTTAATCTCTTTGAAGGAAGTTTCTCAGTTAGGAAATGAGAAATGGAGAAGTATATGGAAAGGAAAGTAGTTTAAGTGTTTTGTTCTGTTTTGTTTTGTTTTCGCTGACAGACATTATAGCATGTTTGTATCTTTATGGAATTGTGTAACCATAGAAGGCAAATTTTATAGATTCCAGGAAAGAGGGGAAATTTGCTGCAGTGGTGTCCTTGGGAAAAGGAGAAGAGAGAGCATCTAGTGCACAGCCAGAAAAATTAGGCAAAAGGAGTGTGGATATTTCTTCCATAGCAATAGTTAGACACTAAACTTATAGATACAAGTGCTAGTTGGTTGGTAGATATGGTGGTAGGAATATATGATATGATTTTAGAGATACAGAAAGCAAAGTAATCAGCTGAGGGTAGAGATGTGGGAAGAGGTTTTGGAGGCTTAAGGGGAGAAGGAATGACATAATCATCTGGAAGAACCATGGAATGAATAGTCTAGGGACAGGACGTAGGATTTCCTGGAAGATCTGAGAAGCCACTTGAGGATGGCAGTCATGAAATGAAAGGGAGACCAGGTGGCATGGTAGGGTTTTTTCTCCAGCCACATTCAGCTGTATGGATGCAGGGTTGAATTTGTGCAGTTAGGATTTTTTAGATGAGCAGGATGAAGAGAAAGTGGAGCAAGATGGTGGAGGTAGTGACTAGGATGATGGTGATAATGAAGATGGTGAAGAAGGACCATGGAATGGAAGTTGGATAAAGAGGGAAATAAGGACAAGAGGGAATGGAAAACAATGAAAGAGTAGAAGGATCAAATAGGGTTAGGGTTAGAGTATAGGCTGTTTCTACCAATGGGTCCAGAGAATTCTTCGAGCCAAGTTCTCAATGAAGTAAGTTGTAAAGAAAGGAAGAGGGAGTCAGAATGTATGATGCTTAAAATTATTATCATAAAGGAGGTGCTGTTATTGATAATTAAAAAGCCTGTGTATGGTATGCATGACCACAGACGTCGACAACTGAAGTGGGATGGAGAACAAGAAAATTAGAAGAGAGGAAATTTGAGGGCAGGTTATTAGAAGGACAGTCTACGTGGATATTGAAATACCCATGAATTTTGAATGGAGATTGAGAGCCAGTAAACAAAAGCTAAAATTCTTGAGTCATGAGGGAGAGCAGCCAGAGCTCTTTGGATGACCTCAGCAAGGAGAAGGTGTAGATACCAGTACCGGGCCATGAGCAGAAAACGTGAAGGGTATTGGGAAAAGGAGAAATGGTGAGTTGTGAGGGTCATGAGAGCAAGGACAGCGACCCCACCCCCCAGGGCCCCTGGCACAGGCATAGGGAATGAGAAAAACAGTCACAGCATTTAGAATCTTCCTTGAACTTCTGGAAGAATTTCTACCTTCACCTTGCTAATACGGCCTGATATAAGAATCTTTATCATTGTTTTCTCTTTCCGGGTTTAATATTTTCTCCTTCTTTCCATAATTGTGCTATGCTTACAATTGCATCATCTCCTAATATTTGTCAGACTATGAGAGCTCGGGATGGGGTATCGGAGGCCTGAATTAACCAATCAATTCACACGGTCAAAATTGAGTTTTTGCGTTTGGTTCTTGTTTTCTTAAATTGCTTTAACTTTCTCTTGTCTTGGCACCAAGGGTTGGCTTGAATGTGGGGAGGGGGCTTGAGTCCCACACACAAAGGCTATCTATTAATTACCTTAAGTAAAATGAAATAATATTTTTCAATATGGTAGCTTGAACAGGGAGATCAGCTCGGTGCTTTGTGACCACACAGAGGGGGGCATAGGGATAAAGATGTTAATATATATATATATATATGCATAGCTGATTCACTTTGTTATTAAAGCAGAAACTAACACACCATTGTAAAGCAATTATGCTCCAATAAAGATGTTAATATATATATATATATATATATATATGCATAGCTGATTCACTTTGTTTATAAAGCAGAAACTAACACACCATTGTAAAGCAATTATGCTCCAATAAAGATGTTAATATATATATATATATATGCATAGCTGATTCACTTTGTTATTAAAGCAGAAACTAACACACCATTGTAAAGCAATTATGCTCCAATAAAGATGTTAATATATATATATATATATGCATAGCTGATTCACTTTGTTATTAAAGCAGAAACTAACACACCATTGTAAAGCAATTATGCTCCAATAAAGATGTTAATATATATATATGCAGTTGCTTGACATGTCTCAATGTTAATAAGGTGTGAACAAAAGCATCTGGAAATAGAAGGCTGCTATTTCAACTGATCTGTAACATAAAAATCATTTTATAAACAGAGCAAATTTATTTAGAAAAAAGAAAAATGTGCTTGCCATGCAAATGCAGCTCCCCACCACAAGTTCCAGCTTTCTAGCCCAAACCCACTGTAAAAAACTCTGTAGTCACTATTCACTGTTCACATGCTTTCACTAGTAGGTGGCATGGGTGTAGACACAGCTTACATTTGGGATATAACAATTCAATTTGTGACTATAAACTTGATCTATCTTGAAATTCATCCAAGTAAATTTAGTTACAAAAAGTACTAGAAGATTCTGTGTTTGTGCAGTTGTGTGAATTGAACCCTAAAATGATGTTATAATGAGGTTTCAGAACATTGTGCGTTTTAATAAATACTCCAAAGTGAGTCCTTTGGAAACATTTTTTTCCTTACTAAAACCATTTGTAATAAGCTTACACTAAATGGAACTTAAATAAAATTTAGGACTGTTGGCCGCCCTGCTTAGGAGGACAAGGTGATGGCAGGTGTGGGAGAAATGTGGCAACGTGGAGGGGGTTGAGATAGATACAAAACAGGGGAATAAAGGTGGGAAGGAAAACCAAATCCACAGGACCCCCAGCCATGGAGCATGGCAGTGACGACCCTCCAGAGCCCTACGCCTGGGATTTGGTCAAGCGTGTGTTTAGAAAATGGTAGTTCAGATACAGACAACGTGTGGGCTTCCCTGGTGAATTAATATGATAGACTGCCCTGGGAGTTTCATTTAGGAATTTAGAGAAGGAAGTCGTTTGATTTCTTTGTAGATCATTAGGTAGGTCATTAAATCATTTATAGCTTAATTTCCATGTCAAACCCTCGATTTTACTCACATACACACACACACACAAGCACACAGATTACAGAACAGATTTAATTTTTCACAGGTGTTTTAGCCAAAAACCTCCTAACTGGTTGAAATACTGAGAACATACATAAACACTGCTTTAGAATATATTGTGAGGTTAAAGAATTGATTTTTAATTCATTTTGTGAGTCTCAGAAGTCGAGTGTGCAACGCAAAGGGAATATAAATGACATACCATAACATACCACCAACAAGTTAATGACTAAATGCTGAACTAATTTAACAAAATCTAATATTGAAATATATATATTGTATGTAAATTCCATATTATGATCACAATAAACTTATAATAAAATCCCAGGGCATGCCTGCGGTCTTATTATTAAGTTTCATTTCCATCTCCAACTGCCTACTTTTAGAATTATGAAACATTACCTTGAGCCATTTGGATTTTATGTGGCAACTGCATTTGCCTTAACTCTTCTCTGGAGGAAGATTCAATCAATGGATTTCTGCATCAGAATGAAGTAAAAATGATTAAATGTGAATTGAATCACTTAATCCTTCTTCTTGGGTCAAAGGGCACAATTATCAACTCTGCTAAGTGCTATATGTGCAATCATGCTCCAGAACTTAGACTTATAAAGAGCTTTAAAATGATGCATCTCAAGAGAAGAGTGGCAAGACCTCAAGTCTATAACCAGAAGCAAAAGCTTCAGGTGGTATGATGGAGGTAAGCTCACCAACCTGTATTAGTTAACCGGACATGTGTGAACCATCCATCCAGATCTTTAAACAACCCTCTATGACACTATGTAAGTCAGCTTAATAGAATGTCTTGTGACAGCGTGTTTCTAAAGTGAGGATTGCTTTGGGCATGTGTAGTTGTAGAACCAACACAAGACCAACAGCCCTTTCCCGATGCATGTGTATTAGGCCAGGCTTTTGTGGCAGATGCAAATTCAGACTGGAAAAAGTCCTTCCACATTAATTTGCTGCATTCCAGGGTGCCCTGTGCACAATCATCGAGAGCGGAAAGTAAAATGGTGAGAGAGAGAGAGAAAGAGAAAATAGTCTGGAGAATGGGATAACCTGGGTAGGAATCCAGACTCTTCTTTTTAGTAGCCGTGTGACTTCCATTGGATCACTTACTCTTTCTGGGTCTTGTTTTCTTCATGGAGATAACACTTGCCATGAAGAACATTAGAGAGATTACGAGACATCACAGGAAATGGAGGCAGACGCCCACTGTGCAGAGAGTAATAGCTGTTGATGTCATCATGCCATGTACAGGATGGTGACCAGAGGGCATTTCGGGGAGGCAATGCCATCTGCAGTAATGCAACCATTCCGAACCAGGGACTCTCGAAATGGCAACAGTAAGGTGAAGTCCCAGGATGCACCATAGCCCAGCACATCATCTGGTTAGTGGCCCTTGTGCTCTCCAGGGTCCCTGGTGGCATGATACATCATGCAGTCACCCTTGCACTAGGAACTTGAGTGTTCTCAATCCTCTGAATGATTTTGAATGGCCAGATTCTCAAACAGCTGGAGGGCTTCATGCCTCTTTCCAGATCCGTATCTGCCTTCTTCTGAGGAGAGAATGCCTGAGAGTCCAAGCTCAGGATGGAGTCAAAGGTGGGTGGAATTGTGTCCCCGTTGCCCACCCCCCCCCACGCAGTGTTGAAGTCCTAGCCCCTAGCATCTCAGAAGGTGACCTTATTTAGAGGTAGGGTCTTTAGAGAGGTTATCAAATGAAGATGAGGCCATTAGGATGGACTCAAGTCCAACATGATGAGTCCTCATAAAAATAAGAAATTTGGACACAGACAGGTATAGAGAATGGACAATGGATGTAAAGACCCAGGGAGAAAGTGGCCATCTACAAGCCCAGGAGAGAGGCCTGGGATGGCTCCTTCCCTCACAGCCTGCAGAAGGCCAACCCTGCCAACACCTTGATTGCAGACCTCTAGTCTCCAGAACTCTGGGAAAATAAATGTTCTGCTGTTTGAGCTACCTGGTGTGTGGTACCTACTCTGTGACACCAGCCCTAGCAAACAAACACGGAATCCAAGGGGGGAAATGTAGTTCCCGCCCTTTCTTGGTTTCTGAGCTTCCCTTCCCAGAAAACACCACTCCCTCCCAAACTCTGAAACTGTGATACTTTCTACTGACAATCCTCTAGGTCTGTTGCTTGTAGCTGTTCTCCATGGGAACTCTAGAGAGGAAACTTTAAAACTCACACTGTGAATAATGACACAAATGCTCAATTAGCAATGACAACATATATCAGAGTTGAGGTTCCATTCCCTGAAAACACCTCAGAATCACCCCTCAAACTGCCTGGGAGTTGTAAATTATTAACACATTTATCTAGAAAGCATAACAGCTCACTATTATGAGGAATCTGTGTCTGTGGGATTTACCGGTCATTCAGAGTCCTGATAATTTACTCTTTGTTCTCTAAAGTAAATATATGCAAGTTACATAAATCAAACCTAGTTTGAAAGCAATATTTTTCCTCAAAGAAAAAGCAGCATGTTTCTCCCAGCACCCCACTCCCTCTCCCACATATATATACACACAAAGACGCTAGAACCAGAAATTTAGTATTTGTATACATTTTGTGAAATTTTATCTTCTACCTTTTTAGTTAACTCCAGGTCACAGCAATGTACATTTATGTACAGATACAAACAAAGCATTTGTCATTTACACTGTTCCTTTGAAAATAAAATATCTTAATATTTTATCTAATACATCACAAACGCTTGAACAAGTTGGTTTTAATTAATGTCGGAGAGTATATAGAGAGATGTGTTGGAAAGTTTTGAAACAAGGAATGTAGTTAAAAACAATCTTGATTTTTCACTCTCACAATGTGTCTGCCACATACAGTTAACACTTTCAGATAATCTGCTGTTGGCTCACTATAAAAATTGGGAGATTTTGTTCCTTTCCTCCCACAGCATTTGACTACCCCTTTATTGCCTAAACAATACATAACCCAAATTTAGAAAGTCTACCTTCATGTTTACATCATATTTTCAACTTGTTCCAGGGTAGACCAAAAAAAAAAAAAAAAAAATTCACTAAGAAGGGAAAATGACTTGTGTTGTGTGAGACTTTCTCATTTCTCAAATGTGAACATGTATTTATTTCAGTTTAAATAATCCCTTATAATTTGCTAATTACCATAGCAAGTTAAAACTAGTTCTTTTAAGCAAAAAAAAAAAAAAAAAAAAATTCACTAAGAAGGGAAAATGACTTGTGTTGTGTGAGACTTTCTCATTTCTCAAATGTGAACATGTATTTATTTCAGTTTAAATAATCCCTTATAATTTGCTAATTACCATAGCAAGTTAAAACTAGTTCTTTTAAGCACAATTTTCCCCTTTCCCCATATAATCTAATATAAAAATGTCATAAATGGAAGGAGTGTGGTCTTTGGAGCAACGCAAAGCGGGGGTACAATTCTGGCTTTATCACTGTGTGGCCTGAGGCAAGTCTCTAAGCTTCTTTGGGCCTCAGTTTCTTTAGCTCAGAAATGAGGGTAATGTTTACCTTGCAGGGTGGCTGAGAGCACTGGAGACCACGTGTGGAGATGGAGCATGGGCTCGACTATAAGGGGCCACGCTGTGAAGTGCTCTGGCTGGCCGTGCTTTCCCAGCAGGACCACGCCATTAACTCCTTTCCCACATGCTCTTCCAGGGTGACTGGGACTCTACTCCATCAAGAAGTGGCTCTACTTCCTCTCCTCTTGAATCCAGCTGGCCTCGTGCTGCCCTTGTAACCCCAGGCGAGGTGAGGAAAGTCTGCAGCTTCCCCTGGTTCTCTTGAAACACTCTCCTGACCCTCCTGGACACCTCCTCTCTGAACCCAGCTACCATGTTATGAGGAAGCCCAAGCCACCTGGAGAGGGGACAGGTAGGTGTTCTGGTGAGCAATCCCAATTGAGCCCATTGTGAGTAATTCCAGCCCAGGTATCAGTCCTGTGACTGAAGACATCTCCCGGTGATTCTAGCCCCAGTCCTGTGGGTCAGCTCTAGTCACTGGAGTCTTCCCAGCTGAGGCCCCACCTATTGTGGAGCAGTGCCCTCTGTGATTCCACACCCCCAGAATCATAAGCATTGTAAAATGGTTGCAGTTTTACACCTCCTAGTTTGGGGTGTTTTATGCAGCAGTAGGTGACTGGAACAGTGCTGGTAGTATACTTAGTTAAAACTGTGCTGCAGGAGATTCAAAGAGGACCCCACTGCTGGGAGCCTGGATTTCCAATATTTGTGATACACTCTGGGAACACACACCCTCTCACTGAGCAACAGCTCTTTCTTCTTAGTCCCTGGGATGCAGTGTCTACACAAGTGGGAGAAAGTGGCAGCTAAACATCTGTTTCTGCAAAGCTGACTCCATACATTTTAGTCCTTGGAAAGATGAGCAGGCCAGCAGACCCCAACTCAGAACTGTGTTCCCTGTGCTGTCACCCAACACCTCACACCAGTTTTGTGGTCACCGGATCAATGTGTTTGTCTTTAAAATGCACCACTTCCCAGAGGTGCCCTGGGACTCCATTCACTCCGGGTCAAGAATGATCAAAATCATTTCCTTAGAGAAGTGTAGCTTTGATTTGGAGTACGAGAAGGGAAGGCATTTTGGAGACTCATGGTAGCATGATAATGGGGGTTATACCAAAGTAAGGAGGGAAAGAAAGGCATTAGGAATGTAGCTGGGAGAGGAACACTGAAATTTATCCTACCTACGTATTGGTTAAATCAACATAGATGGATTCCTTCCATGCACTGGAATTTCACCCATTCCTTGGCCTGAAAAAATGTTGCAGGTTTCCCTATGTCCAGATTTACCTCTAAGCCACTGAAGCTGCCATCATCAGAACTTCTTTGCCAAGCTAAACTGTTCCCAAAACACCCATGGTTCCCTAGTCTGGATTTCCTCACTCAGTTTGTCAGTAGGAAAAAGGAGGAAAGGTAATATGAGGAAGAGAGTAGAAGAGAAGTAAAAACACCTAAGTCTTCTACCTGCTTTCTATCCCTCTGAATGCAAACCCCTTAATTAGAGGACTGGGTCTTATGCTAGCATAATTACTACACATAACTAATATCTAATAAATTTTTAAGTCGGATTGGATTGTATCTGTGCAGTATTTGCAGAATCTCATATTCATGAGATTTTTTAGAATATTGCACAAGAATGCCAAGGGCTGGATGAAGTAGACATGCTCTGAGCCCATGGGAGTTTGCACTCTTAACCTACCTTCTTAAATTTCTTTTAGAAATAGTCACATGTGTTGTACAGTGTTACAAACAAAAGCCTTCAAAATGAGACAGAAAATCCCTAATGTTGGAGCAAAAATAAAATAAAATAAAATGAAATTCTAACTTGTCACCAAAGTCACTTTCAAGGCCATATAAAGCTATTTCTCCCCCCCTCAAACATATCCATTCACCACGTCGCACCTCAGGATTCAAAATCTGCATTATTTCAACTGGATCCCATTGTGGAATTATTCTCAAGTTTGCAATTCTCATAGACTGGTAGATTCTTAGCATTTCACATAACAAGTCCAAGGCATGGGCAATTTTCCCCAGTATCTCATCTAAGAGGGATGCCTCCTCCCCAGGGGATCTCCAACCTACTTTCGGGACCCCTCTACCTTTCAAGACCACTTCTCCCATCTTTGAAGAGCTCTCAATGTTTAAAACACTCTTTGTTTGAGCTGAAATCTATCTTCCTTCTGTCCCAAATACTTTATGAAAAGATTATTAATGGAATCATTCAACATTTGATTTATTTCAACAGGAATTTATGGTAGAAGTAGAGACCGGGTAAAACCTGATCTTGATTTATATTGTTTATGTAGTTCTATAGGTGCCAGACACTCTATGGCTTTTTAAAGAAAGAGGAAGAACGTAGGGAGGATTTAACCTTTAGTGAATATTCTTATTAAATTTATGGTTATAAGCTATGTAAATTACAGTAATGAAATAGGATAACTATAAAGCAAAGTCCCTAAAATATACAATAATGTTGATACAATGAAATATGAAACATATCTAATAAAAGAAAACATTGGTATAAATTTAAAAAAAACATAATTCTAAGCACAAAACTCTGATGTACATGCAAGCACAAAATTAAAAATCTCTAAAACAGCTCTATGTAAACTTTCATAATGCAAGATGTTTTAAAAATAAATTTGCAAAGAAAAAAAGTCAGAACAAAGCAATATTCTTTGTATTCGGTTAGTAATACAGAATAAAGAGGTCATTTTTATGCTCTGAGCATGTTTAGAGGTTAAGTTTAATTTATAAATAATTTTGAAACATTAAAAGAGACGTGGGGGGAGTTTGTTCTGTAAGTTAAACAGCAATTTGATCTCAACGTCATTAAAAATAAACTTTCACCTGTTACTAATTTTCTTCTTAGTTACAAAGCCATTGTTTGTTTGAATGAAAGGCAAAAAGCATCTTGATGCTGTTTATACAGTCCAAATAAGAGAACAAATTGCAAAGGCCTGTGGATGCTAAAAAGCAAATAAAGGAACTTTTCCAAGAATATGTTGAAAACACGACCAGGGCTACAAAGTTATAAGTACTGGATTGTGAACCTCAAACAGCACCCCAGATAGTGCATATTTGAGTTGCAAACAGTACTGCAATCCTACATCTGAGAATAATTCTTTTGTGTGTACTATCTTTGTGTGGACTTGTAATACTGGGCTCTGAAAATTGAGCCCAGTATTACAAAAAGCCTTCCAGAACCTCTGCCAGCAAAGCAAAAAATATTTTGTGTGGTGCCTTTGGTTTCATTTTTATTATTATAGGGGGTGTGTCGGATTGTGTATGTATAATTTTGTGTTTGTTTATAGTTTATGAATATGCGTGTAATTTTGGCATTGGCTTCCATTTTCAAAAGCAGCCCAAGCCCATGCCAAGAAACAAGCAGAAATAACCCTTAAAAGGGACAACATGACTTGATGGGGCCATTCTAATCTGAGCCATTCACATGAATGAAAGAATAAGTTATGACAATAGCTTCAACAGTAAGTTTTTATACTCTGGAACGAAAAGTCTAGGTCTGTTTCCAAACTGGCAGACCAGGTACAGTCTGGGAACACCCCAGCCAACAAATGATAAGACAATGATAGGAAAAAGATCTTCTGCAAAAACATAACTCGGGTCTTGGCAAAAGCAGAATTCAGGAAAACATTCCATAGTCAACAGATAATCTGACATCTCTTATATACTAAGCCCCTTTTCTAGGCTCTACTGGAAAGAATCAGAGAGAAAAAAATGTCCAGTGATTCCAGGATATTTCCAAATGCTCTGTCCGTTTTCTCTCTCTCTCTTCCTCCCTCCCTCCCCCCTTACCACCTTCCATTTTCCCTCTGTCCCTCTTTGTCCTACTCCTTCCATCCTTCCATTCTTAACAGGCAACACAAGCCAGTCCTACCCATAAGATTTCCCTCAAGTCCTTTAGCTCTCAGTCAAGGCACTATATATCTCTTTGCTTTTAAACTTCCAGGATCCGTGAATTGTGCCACTGCCTCAGTTTTATCACTGCATACTCCCCTAAGTGTCTCTAATGAACTTTTCATTGACAGAGTTTTTTCTCAATTTGCGTCTTCACCTTCTAACCACATGAGAAGCTGTGAGCACTCACTCTCGAAATCCTCTCGCAGGGTTTCCATCATGCATGCCCCTCACTCTCTATGCCTCTGACAGTCTTTCCTCTGCATTTTTCTCCAGTTCTTGTTCCTTAATCATCTCCATAAATTCAGGTGTTCCTAAAGAATCTTTCTCGGCCAAGTTCCCTGTTCATGCGACTCTCTCTCACTCGGTGCCTGGTTCAATTTTACAGCCTCAACCAACAGCTCTATAAAAATGGCTTCCAAATCTTTTCCTTTCCCTGCTTTCTCCCCCAAGTTTCATTCTCACATCTCCAACTCTACATAAAACAGTTAGACCTGGCTATTCCCTCTGCACTTAAGACCCTCCTTCTGTGATGTCGATACCTTCCATGTGCATTTGCATGTTTCACCCTCATTATCACCGCCCTGGTTTAGATGCTTATGGCTTTTTGCCTGGGCCCTTGGAAGGGCTCCCTAGTTGCTTCTAACCTCACCCTCCTCCAGTTCATCCCCTGTCCTACTACCTATTGCATTTTTCAAGAGTACAACCCTAGACTTATTTCTCCTTTTCAGAAACTCCCAGTACCTCTCCATCCTGCAGAATAAAGCCCAAACTCATTTCTACTTTCTGTGATCAATTCAATCAGTTTATCCTGACTCCCATTCCCAACCTTACCTCCCATGATTCCCCCATCATGTAGCTTTCACTTTAGCTGAAATTAACTACTCAGGGTCCCTACACTTTTGCAAATACCCTCATCCATGCATTTTCTTTGGCCTGGAATAATTTCTCCTCCATCCATGCCATTTCTAAACCCCATCCCATCCTACAAACCCTAACTAGAATATAACTGACCCTATGGAGTCCTCCTTTATCTTCCGCCCCCACTTCCCACCCACCAAGAAGACTCCACCCTCCCTATAAACTCATTGAGTATGATCTCCTCTGATGCCATTTTCTGCCTTGTGTTTGGTTATTTATGAATATGTCCTAAATCTTCTAATAAACTTCTTGAAAGCTGGAGCTATGTGTGTTCAGCATAGTGCCTGGTACATGAGAGTTTCCTTTCTGTTTCATTCACTTAATAAATATTTAGAAGGTACTGTCCTGTCCTGTGCATTGGGAATGCAATGGTGAGTGAAACTCACTCCTCGCTTTTATGGGGTTTATATTTTAGATTCAAAAGAAATGTTTATTGCATAAAAACTCTTAAGAAAAACATATTTTAAGAAAATATTTAGTTCTCTAAATGTCAATATTTTATAGAAGCAAAATTCTTACTTACAAAAGTTCTATGTAAATCCAACGCATTATTATTCTGTCACAGAGGGCAAGTTGGCTTCTCTTCAAGAAGGAGAGAAGAAAGGCATCAGTGTGGTTTCCCTGGCATCCTGCCCTGTGATCCTCTCTCCTGCCTTTCTCCACTCCCAACTCTGACCTTGATTTTTCCATTTTTGATCTTATTCCCCCTCTGCCTCTTGCCACATGTAACCCAGCATTCTACTGAGACCTAGCCTTGACCTTATTCCTTCATTGTCTGGACTGGATATGAGTCCTAACCATTTTACGAGCTTGATTATGGTTTTTTGGTTTTTTTTTTTTTTATTTTTTAACTTGATTATGTTTTGTTTCTAAACAACAGATAAATGGATGACCCTGGTGAACCAAACCACACAGAGGACAATTCTGTGACCATCTGGTCTGGGACCTTGGACTCCCATACTGGCTTAATCAATAGTGTCAAAAAATAAGTAGGTAAGCAAACTCCATCACTGCGTGCAACACGATGACATTCTCTGAAAACCTAAATGCACAGGACTCCATCCTGTGCCAGGGTCTGGCTGCTGCCTTAGGAGTGAAGGAAATCATGTCTCCAGTTTGAGGTTCATTCTTTTTGCTTCTTTCCTTCAAATAAATGTCACTTCCCTGGAAACAAGAACCTTATTATTCATCAACCGAGAACTGGGGTCATTCCTCAATCTAACAGAGTTTCTTTTTCTCAGGTTCTCCACTCCTCTTCCCTCAAAATACTTCTTTGCTTCTCAAGTTCATTTAGGGACTTACCAGCAAATGTCTAGACTTATAGGCTATCAGCAATATTCCTAGGTGCTAATTAAGAACATCTGCCTTTTACCATGAATTTTTATATCAAGTGTCAATAAATAAAGCAGAAGCATCTTCTAGGAATTCTGAAATGCAGAAGATGGATGGTGTGTCTTGATTTCATTTGTTCTCTAAGATCAACAGAAAGCTCTTATACCTATTTTGAGTAAACTGTCTTTGGAGCCTCAGATGTAATTTAGTCAAGGATGCTGCACGCAGCAGGAATCTACTTCAAATAACTAACCCTGTTACCTTCTTGTTTCCTGAGCAAATTCCTCTGTGAGGGACAAAAACAGGGCTTCTTGTTCCTTTTAAGGAAATGAGGTTTTTAAAAAGGCTTACAAGCTCAAAATGGAATTCAAAGTCAGCAGTCTTAGAAGTATTATAGCAGGCTATAGATGGTAAGTTAAATGGGTGCTAAATTCAGGGCTTAATTAAATAATTTTGTAATATCTTCAAACCTTTTACCACAGAGATTGTTTTATTGTGTTTGTAAACTAAATTTGGAAATAGCTTCTCCTGAGACTATGTCAGTCCCTAGGACAATATAAAGAATTTTGGAAGTTACATTATCTCTTTGTGGCCATATTGGGGCCCCTTTAAGATCTGAAAAAAAAATTTACTAAACGATCCGTGAAAAAGACAAAACAGTTTCCAAGAGTACTCATCTTATTATCCTAGGAACTATCTCCCATGATGTAAATCTCAGCACAAATATGTAAGCATGTTACTCCCATTTCCTCAAGCCATACCTACCCAGGGGAATAATGGGATCAGAAAGAAAGAAACACTAATCCCGAGGTTAGCTCCTACTGTGGAAATCACTGTATCTCAGCCCCACTTCCCTCCTACCTAACTCCGAATAATCCTGAGAAAGTAGCATTCACAAATAATGGGTCTTTTGGTCTCATATAACACGTTAGTTAACGTTTTATATAACACGATTTATATGTTGACAAAAGCACAGCTCCATAAAACCAACAGCCATTCATTCATCAAGCATCTTTAAGAACTATGGACCGGGCTTCCCTGGTGGCGCAGTGGTTGAGAGTCCGCCTGCCGATGCAGGGAACACGGGTTCGTGCCCCGGTCCGGGAAGATCCCACATGCCGCGGAGCGGCTGGGCCCGTGAGCCATGGCCGCTGAGCCTGCGCGTCCGGAGCCTGTGCTCCTCAACGGGAGAGGCCACAGCAGTGAGAGGCTCCCCCACCCCCCAAAAAAAAAAAAAAAAAAAAAAAAAGAACTATGGACCAAGGAAATTGCTGAGTAGAGGGGATTAAAAGAATGAGCAAGGAAGACTTGAGACATATGTAGTCTTGACTCTGTTGTTACCCTCCCTCCCTGCTTGTGAAAGCCCCATAGCTCCTCTGCTTTACCCCAGTGGCCTCGTCTGTCAGCTGGATGGGAAAGAGCCCGGTCTTACCTCCCCAGTGCTTTACCCAGTCACTTGCCCTGCAGAGCGCCTTGTGGCCCATTGGGTGTTGGGTCTTTTTATTCAACCTGGCTCAGGTTCCCCTGAGATGGACCTCAATTCCAGGGACATTACATTAAACTGCACTCAAAATTATTCCTTCCGTAGAAACAGTGACTTCAGACCAAGAGTGTGCACTTTCTTTGTTCTCAGGATGACCTGGAGTTCAACATCTGCTTAATCTGTTATGAAAAAACTCAAGGGAATGAGAACACCGTGTGTCCTATTTGCTACTGGTATTTTAAATAAATTAATTGACCCCAACATTTCTTTAATTCATCCATATTTTATTTTATTTTATTTTTTTTATTTTTTTTTATTTTTTTTTCCTTGCGTTATGCGGGCCTCTCACTGTTGTGGCCTCTCCCATTTGTGGAGCACAGGCTCCGGACGCGCAGGCTCAGTGGCCATGGCTCACGGGCCCAGCCGCTCCGCGGCATGTGGGATCTTCCCGAAACGGGGCACGACCCCGCGTCTCCTGCATCGGCAGGCGGACTCTCAAGCACTGTGCCACCAGGGAAGCCCCATCCATATTTTAAAATGCACTAAAATGATAGGGAGAAATTTAAGGACCTTTTGTCCAATAGATCAGTTTTTCCTATCATTTTACCCTATCACTGGACCCTATGATGTTAAAATGACATGTCATCAATTAACTACAATATCAAATACAAAACTCACTCCTTTTTCTTTAATGTCATCTTCAACCACTTTATAATACAATGTTTACAAAGCCAAATGTCAAATAATTGGTCAAAATCACTAATTAAATCAACAGTTATTTTACAGTCTCTGGAAAGGATAAAAATTATTTCCCACCCCTGCCCTGAGAGTGTCAGCATAAAATATTGGAAAGAGCACAGTCTGTGCAGTCATACACACCTGAGTCAAAATCTCCACCCTCCCACTTAATACCCATGGGACCCCAACAATTTCCTTCAATTCTCTGGGCCTCAGTTTCTTCATTTTAAAAATGAGGACAGTTAATGCCTAGATTAGAGATATTTCACCAGAATTAAAAGAGATTAGATACAAACAGTGGTGAATAACCTGAGTGCCACATATGAATTTTGTCTCCACTAAGTGATTATAAATCCAATAGAAGAACTAGGATAAATACAAAAATAACTGCACTGGAAGGCTATAGGAAGTAAACATTATACAGCATTACAATCAACCCACACAGATTTCAAAGGAGAGATCAGTCTTTGTCGAGGTGATCAGCAAAAACTTGACGAGATGACATCGGAGCTAAGCCACATGGCATGGTCAAGGTTTGGCTAAGTAGAGCTGGATGAACATTTCAGATAGAGAAAATGCAAGCTCCCTGCCTTAACAGTAGGAAAAGCGGAAGCAGAGCCCTGGAAGATTCACCCAGTCAGGTGTGCATGGGCCAGGAAAGAGTCAGTGCCACGGTCACAGCTTACGATCCTTCCACAACCCGCTGGTACAAAGACTTCTAAGACTCAAGCCCAAACTGCCATTTTCTTGATAAACCAATGACCACAGAGCACTCTTTTCCTAAACTGCCTCTGCCTTGGCAGTCTGCTTCTGAAAGCAGAACTGTTGAGTTATATCTGCCTCAGTCAGCCCTTCACATTCCTGTTTCTTGTGACCAACCCAGGCACCTGTGTAACATGTAAACCTCTGCTAACACCAAGAAGGTGGGGTCTGACTCACCTCCCTGCGATATGCAACTAAGCTTTCACTTTTCTTAACTGTTTTCCAGTGGCCTTATTCTAGAATGCTCACCACCACAAAAAGAAAAGTGATGACCCCATGACAGGGTTCCTTTGCTTAAAGCCTTTCTAAGGTCCTAGATGAAGGGGAAACATTTTGCCCTTGGCTATCTCCTTCCAGAGCCACTGCTGCTCCTTCCTCACTTTGACTTTTTAACTGTTTCATGTAAGGTTCTCAGAGGAAGGCCCTAAACTGGGTTCACGCTGTGAATCCAAGCATTTCATGGGTGATACAATGCAGACTTTATTTTCAGGGAGCTTCCAGGCACCTCATGGGAAGGCGCCAGGACCTGTTACTCAGAAATGTTCCTTTCAACCACTAGAGAATGGGAGAGGTGGTCCGAGAGAACAGGATCAGTCATTTAATTGGCTCCAGAGGAAGAGAGACCTTCACAGCAAAGATGGGTGAGCAAATGAGGGCAGAATGTGCAAAAGCAGGCCAAAAGAATAGTGCCCTGGAAAGGGCAGAACCAGGCCGCACGTCTGTGAAAGACCTACTTGCAGACTATTCTCCACTCTAGACCTGCCACTTCAGTCACGGGAAATGTAAAATAAATTCAGACAAATCATTAAAACTGTTGCGGTACTAAAGACCAGGTCCCCATTTACATTGCTTTATACAAAATAAAAGCCTTTTGCTTGGCAAGCTGGAACAGTGAGAAGTTATTGTGATCATCTTTTTAAGAAGAAGGAGGACCATTTTATTTATATATATATACATACATCTATATATTCTTATAGAAGAAATGGACTTAAATTGCAGAAAGATAAGTTTATTAAAATTCATGGCAATTCCCACGCTATTATATTTTTTAATAACCATCTTGCTTTCCACTGTGGCCCCCCTACCAGTGCACAGATGCATTTGGTTTCACCCAGGTCAAAAGTGATGCTTCAGTGCATCCTTGGGGATTAGGTCTGTATTCCAACACAATTCAACTTCAGCGTAAAATTTGATTGAACCATGTGAGTAAAAATACATTAAAATTTTTATATGTAAGATCTAACTTTGAGTTAATTCCTGAATTGTGACTATATTAGATACAGTCAAAAAGAGAAGAGAAACACAGACACATGAAAAAAAATGGGTGAATGATGGTCCAAATGTAGGTGCCCTGAAATGTAAAATCCTCTGCTGCCCTAAGGGTAGGACTTTCACCTTGGAGGTGCCAGTCAGTGTTTAGAACAAAAGGCTATTTCTGATGACATGATGACCAACTTTTTTTTAAAATAATAATCAAAATTTAAATAAAATTATTTTTATTTTATGGGTAAAATTATTCCCATAGTTTGATAACATTTTTTCTTGTGAGAGTTTAAAGTAATAGTATAAAAATATTCTTATAGGATAAAGTATAAAGTATATACTTTATATATATATATATATATATACACATATATATATACACATATATATATATATATATATACCTTATATATATAAGTATATATATTATATATACTTATATATTTATATTTATTTATATTTCTTTTAGGTATGTTTTAAATCAAATTATGCCTAATGGTAAAACAGATTAGATGAGTTATTGTTTTATCCTCCATACCATATTTTTTTCATCAAATCTATCATTTATTTCCAACTTTCAAAAAATATTCCTTCCCTCTTCATTGATTCTAGAGATTCAGGGGCAGAGGGTGGAGGGGCAGTGAAACTGTGAATAGCTACTAAACGTCCTTAGTATTTATTTTAATTGACAAGATTTTGATCTTTTACAGCAATTTTTAAAATCATATATTGAATTATCAAAGTCCCTAAATCTGCCTGTATCAAGAAATTTAAAGGACATAAGAATTTGAATTGATTATTCTTGGGACAAGCATCTTAGAAATGAAATGTGACATTATTTTCAAGCTTTCATGATAATTTTTCTAGCCTAGAAAAGTAGGTGGTTAAGAAAACTGCTTGAACTTTCTTACTTCCAGGTGTTGGCATTCAGGCAAGAACACACTATATTTTCACTCTGTTTAAATCTGAATTAAATCATTAAATACTAAATTGTGAATACCAAAAACTTTGAAAATGGCATTAGAAAGCCAATCAGTTTCATAAAAGAAAGCTATGTACTTTATCTAAAATTAGGAGTTTGGGATTAACATATCCACACTACTATATATAAAATATATAATCAACAAGGACCTACTGTATAGCACAGGGAACTATACTCAGTATTTTGTAGTAACCTATAAGGGAAAAAAAACCAAAAAAAAATATACACACACACACACACACACACACACACACACACATATATATATATAAAACTGAATCACTTTGCTGTATAACTGAAACTAAACAACATTGTAAATCAACAATAGTTCAATAAAATAAATAAATATGTAATTAAAAAAAAAAACTGTCATACAGAGGAGAAAAAAACCTGCCTTTTAAAAAAATTATTGATACTTGTAGCAGTGGACAACGTAACCCAGATGGAGAAAGCAAACTTCCAGCACTCAGCTGACTTTTCATGGGGTTCCCCTAAACTCCATTTTATACACACACCTTATTAAATCTCCCTAACGTGGCAGTTGTCCGGAGACTGGGCTATAACCGAGCCAAACCTAGGGTGATGGAGGTAACAGTAACCGCTGGCACCAGCCTTCTGAGGAGTTACCATGTTTGAGAAAGAAAACATTGTCAGGGTGGTAGCATAACCCCAAGAGTAATAAAGTGGCCAGACACCTGGAAGCAATTACGTGCATGGTCGAGATTATCCATCATGCTTTGCTCACTGTCTCTCTTGCAAAGACCTTTGTTTTTACACTCTCAGTAGCTAACTTCTGGGCTGAAAAGCCTGTTTCACAAACGATGTTTTCCACCGAGGCCCTTCCACTTACTGCCATTCCCACATGATGTTGATCATTTGTTTGCACAGCCCAGCGACAAACCTCAAAGCTGCTGTAATAATAAGTTGGTTACCAAGCTTGCAGGGGCAGCTGCATCAATCACACTCCTGCCACGGCAGAAACAAATGCCCTTTGCCCGCCAACACTGCTTCTCAGAGTGCAATCTGGGTCTCTCAAATGGAACTGTTTAAGCACCATTTTCCATTTAGGCCTAATTTAATATTTTTCTAAATCAGATTATTGCTTGTAAGTCATTATTGTGAAGTTCCTTCTGACATTTATTTATCGCCCAGATCCCATTATTCATTAGGCTATTGTGCTGCAAGTTATCAAGTTAGCCTAGGTCCTGGGATCAAATGCTTTTTTTCCTCAGGTCAGGGGGTATCAGGACTTCAGAAAATTATTGGATCTTCCACTACTGTTCTAGGGCCTTGAAAACTGAGTCAGCTTTCCAGATATTTCCTCAACTACTTGTTTAACTGAGTTGAAGAGTATTCTTGTAATGAATAAAAATCCATGTGATTTAGATTCACATCCTTTGCCGTAGCCCATACACATATCCTGCGAGAGAATTTAAATGCTAATTAAACTGGCTCTATTATTGTGATATTGATAATTGATCATTTTACATTTTAATTCTGCATAAATGCCCACTACAAGAAAGCCTGGGTTCATTTAGCAAAAGCTCTTTTCCAGTTTGGCACTAAAGCGTCTAAGAAGTTTCTCTGAAATCCACCAGATTTTCTTCCAAGAAATCTTACAAAATAGAATGTTTTTAGAGCACAAATTTAGGGAGGTAAATATACTTTAAAGTTTTGAGTTACTTAGTATGTATTAAGAGTACCCACCCACTGTATTGAGAAATATACAATGAAACATTCAAATGAAACAGTCCTTGTTCCTTTAGGATCTTACATTGAAAAGTGATGGCATTAAAAAACAAACAAACAAACAAACATCCATGATCTAGAGAATAGGAGAAGGGGATGGGGGTAGCAGAGTTCAAATTAGGGCTGTTCTCCAGAAAGAAAACAGCCCTGGCCCTGCTGCTGTCTGTCTCTTATCACCACTTATCTCCTCAGTCAGTGGCACAACTTTAAAGGGACTTGGAGCTCACAGAGCAGGGCTCCAGTACTTCTGTTACTGTAGCCTAAGGCTTCCAAATGGTTTGATCCTTGCCATTTAGAAAACCAGTTTCAGTTACTTCCTATCCAATTTCTGCAAGAGATATAATGGTTCCCATAACTCCAGTTTTGAGATTACTGGGCCACTTCTGATAAAGAGGACGTTACATAATAAAAGTCAGGCTCCTTTCTGCTGGTTTGAAGTTCCCAAGATCTTTGTAACCAAGGAATCATTTGTACACCTACACTATCTAAAACAAAAATTTTACAGTCTAATGTTAACTTGGTTAATAGATTGCTGTTCTTAAAAAGTGGGAAATGAGATAGAGCTTACATTATCATTCCAACAGGCTGACAAAACCTGGGTGCAGTAGAACCACTTTATCCCTATAAAAAAATCTATTCCTCTCTACACTTATCAGGCTGTGCAGTGATTTCTGACTTGTTTCCTCCCAAATTTCTCAGCTTCTTCCAACCCCTCTCCCATCCCCCTCACCACACACCCCTAAAAGAGCCCTCTGCCAATCTCAGGTAAATACTTAAATAGTTAAACAGCCAGTATTCTGCGGCAATCTTTTTCAAGTCAGAGTCACCAAAGAGAGCTCAACGCAAGAACCCTGCAAATAGACTAGCAGCTCGATCAGTAATTTTCCTTGTTCATTCACACATCAGCCCACAGATAGAATAGCCAGTTTTCATCAATTCCACTTTTTCCCCCTATCAGCCTTGTACCTTAGACTAATTTCTGAATTAATGCTCATTTCTGAACATCCCTACCCAAATATTCAGAAATATCTATATGCTTCCATTGTCACTGCTGCTATTAACACAATAAATATATCTGATTGTCAATAAAAAAAACTCCAACTTCGATAAACTGGTTTTGTAAGCAGAATACTGATCTAATGAAAATAGTCTTCATCAAATCTCAGCTTTGAATCCTCCATGAATCTCTCCCTTTGTGTCAGGTGGCCTTTTCATCGTTAAAAATTCTGCTGTCATTCCATCAATTTCTTTCATCCTCTAGGGCAGGGGTCCCCAAACCTGTCAGGGCATCAGAATCATCTGGGCAGATTTTTCAAAAAAAACAGATATCCAGGTCCTGCCCCTCCACCACCCCTTCAAGATTCTGATTGCTCAGGGCTGGAGTGGGACCTGGATATTTATATTTTGATAAAGCTCCCCAAGTGATCCTGAGAAGCTGAGATTTTAGGAATCACTGACTTACCAAAAGCAGTGTTGGTCAGCAGGACAGCAGCTAATCACATGGCCAGACCTCACCAGCCTTGCTCCCTCCCACCTTAGTCCCAAGAATAATCCGGTTCAGCCACACTGAAGTTGTTTGCAAAAATTATCCAGATGATTCCGACATTGCACATTAATTGGGAATTTCATATATAGAGATTTAATCAGAAATAAATCATTCCTAAACATAACATCACTTATTTTTAACTCTGTAATTTAGCCTGCCTCTCCACACATTTCAGTTGTTTGGAAGTGAACCAAAGAACCGAAGAACCAAAATCATGAAACAACCACTGAGAGATCATTTTTTCTTCATGGTCTTTACACAAGAATGTTTAGTAAACTAGTTCCCAGACAGTAGAGTTTCCAGTTTAAGTTGAAAACACTTTAGTGTAAGGAGGGCGTGTAAACTCTCTCAGGCATCCAGTGCGGGATGTAACACCCTCATTTCCCAGATGTCCTTTCCTCAGAATCACAACCTGTATCCTTCTTGTCGCCCACTAGGTCTTCTTCGCCCACTCTAGGCAGAGATGGAGAACAGATGGTGGCAAATGCAGGAATCTGGTAATGGATGTAGGATCCATTTGTGTCTTGTATCACTGTGATCAACGCTACCACTAAATCCCCTTTCTGCCCTCTGTGGTAAGATCAGAATGACAGCCCAATTTATCAACTGTGAATATTGGTGTAAACAACTTCAAGGCCAGGATATTTTTCATACCCCCTTGAAAACTGTCATCAGTTCTGTAGAACAGTAAGGAAACCACTGATCCATTTAAGAAACTGTCAGCAGGTGTACAAAGAAGTGAACGATGGAGGCTTTCAAAAAGTCTTAGGAAAGGAGGCTCCAGCTGTCAGAACCCCTGACTTCTGTTGCACCATCTAGACTAGCCATGGAGTAAGGGAAATCGTGTGGCAGAGTGCGACTCTCAACACCACAGCTATCAGCAGAAGGAAAAATTCACTTCAGAAGGAAATTTCCAGACACGCATTCCTTACTTGTGAAGTAACTGAGTTATAGCAATGTCGTCTCTGCCAGTTATCCCAAGTGCCAACTTTGGGATCACAGACCTGTGTCTCAGAAACTGTAAATGGAGTCCACCCCCGCCCACTCCCCTGTCACTACCACCAGCACTTACTGAAAATGATTAAAATCAACTTCTTGAAATCAAATAGTGAGTCTAAACCTTGACAATTTCTTTTTCAAAAAATCATAGCTCTATATATGTGTGTGTAACTAAATCACTTTGCTATACACCAGAAACTAACAAACACAACATTGTAAATCAACTATACTTCAATAAAAAGTGAACAAACAAGCAAAGAAAAATTCACAAAAAAAGTCATAGATCATCATGATGTCCACCTTAAAAAATCAGCAGATCATCTGGAGTTTCAAATTTTGCATATGTCATTTATGGTCACTTACTGAAAAAAAAAAAAAAAAAACACCTTTTTTTAAAGTGTAGGTTTTCTTTCTGTATACAGAGACATTTTGGTAATCTCGTGGTTTTGCTTTAATATGGCCATCACCAAAAAACGTATTCCGGCCAAGCATTTGAAACATTTATGTGATCGAATTCAAAAGTACTCTCAATCATTAGCCACCAGGGACACTGGTGGGAAAAGCCAATTATATATTACCACTAAAACATTATTAAGATCATTTGTTTTTAGGTAGCAGATATAAAACAACTTCAAAAATTTTAAGGTACTATACAAATGAAATATTTAATTAGCATTGTGTGTTTCCGGTTTATTTTTTCTAAATAATATGTTAGAAAAAAACATAAATTTGTGACTGATTTTAGCAACATTTCAGTAATGTAATGTATTATTAAAATTAGGACTTTTTTTTACTACATTGCCCTTTTGTGTTGTATGTATTTTTAATGGTGGCTGTACTTGAATTTTATATAAAATGATGTGATGTAAGCAAAATAATATAAATCCATCCACAGAATAAGATGGAAAATTACTGAAAAACAGAATGTTAAGTCCTGAAGGATGTTAAACCCATTCTTTAAATCATAAGCAATTCAGGACTTCCCTGGTGGTCCAGTGGTTAGGACTTTGTGCTTCCACTGCAGGGGGCACAGGTTTGATCCCTGGTCGGGAAACTAAGATCCTGAATGCCACACAGCACAGCCAAAATAAAGAAAGAAAGAAAGAAAACAAAATGGTGAACTTTGGGAAAAAAAAATTCAATAGTATCCTCAAAATTTGCATTCAATTAAATCAAGTTTATAAATCTATTCTTTCTTTTGTATCACTTAACGAATACAGCACAAACTTATTATAACATTAAACAAATTCAGAATTTCCTCATAAATGGCAGTTCCATGAGAAGTAAAACAAAAGGAACAAAGCAAAAAAAAAAATATATATATATATATATATATATATATATATATATATATATATATATATATATATATATATATGTGAAATTACTATTAGATCCCAAACCCAAGTTTCTTGAGGCTAGTCCTTATTTCTCTGGGTGTGCAGAACACTACTCAATTCCAAAACTGCACTAAATGAAGCCCCAAATCCTTGGGAAAGAATTGATTTGATTGCTGGAAGTAAACAGTTTACTCAAAGCCTTGGCCAACCTGGTCCACCACAGACTCAAGATCATTGTGTTGAAATGGAATCGTGGCTTGTTTCAGTGCGAGTCAGATGGGTTCATTTATCTGCACACAAACAGTAGGCTTCCTAAGACATCTCATGCATGTTCTGATTTTGTTATTTTATGTGTAATTCAAGTTTAGTTATTTATTTGGGGCTAGTCATCGCCATAGTACAAGCAATGAAACGCATGTTAAATAGTGCCCTACTTATCCCTAACAAACATAAAAAAAAAAAAATTCTTCCAATTTAAATCACAGCATATTATCAACAAGAATAACTTCTCTTCAATCTTTGGGGTCAGAAGACAAAACAGAGCTAACTAACTCAGCATGTTCTTTTTGTCATTCCTTCACTTAGCTTAGAGAGAGACACATGCACAGAAAGTATGTGGGAAGGAACACCTGGGAAACTACCTGAATGGAGAGCTGTTGCTACATGCTCTTTGCCTAAACCTAAAAAATATTCTGCCTGTTCTTATAATCTGTGGGCTTATTTTTAAAGGACAGACTACAGTTTTTATAATAAAAATACCCATTTTAAAAAGTTCCTGAATAAGTACTCATGCTGAAGACCTTATGTCAGGAAAAGGAAGTATTATTGCATGTTACAGATGGTCAAGACTGCAATATACATTAGCTGGAGACAAGGAAGGAAATCACCAGTCCACCAAAGCCCCAGTGTGATCATCACGATGATCCAGCACTCCTGCCAAAGCTCTTAAAATTGTCTGTGATGGTTTCTTTAAACAGACCTAAGAAGGCGTAGAAGGAAGATTAACTTCCTTTTCCTAATTAGCAGTGAGTCTTCAACCTATTCTATGGCATTTTCCTAAAGCAATTATCAACATCACTTTGTTGATCTTTAAAACACTTCTAGATGGGAAATCAGAAAACCACATCAAATCTGCCCAAATCTCAAATCTCCCTGTATATTAGAGATCTAATTTAGAAGAACTTTCTAAATGCATTTGTTTCTCAGCTGCTAGTTCATAAGCCAAACACAGCATTAAAATTGTGTCCTCCTCGAAACCTAGGCCAGTCAACATTTCAGAAAAAAGGGTAATGATAGGGATCTGAGCTGACTCCTATCCTCCATACTATAGAACATGGTCTCTCAAGTGGAAACTCAAATTCTCTAACTACAAACACACTTTTACCTAATAGGAGACAAGTCTGAGTAGAATAAGAATTTGCTTAGGTTTGTGTAACCGGCTGTCTTCCCCACAATGGTGTCTAACAGGTCTTTGAGTCCAAATTAAGAGAAGTTCTATCCATCGTGCTTCAGTTTCCCCCTTGAGTGAAATTCAGTTCTGAAGCAACTAATATCATTAAGTTGAAAATATGAAAGGGGAAGTCTAAGAACATATGCTATTTTAAAAGGAGGGAATAAGAAGGGCAGGAACAATAAGTATTAGAAATTTTTTACCTCAAATTCCTTGCCCAAAGCCAACCCCAGTGGGACGAATTTTTAGTAGACAACCTGCCTTGCACTCTCCACGTTCCAGGGATGTTTTGTGCAGAACCCAAGTCAGCTCTGACAAAGTGCCACTGTTTCAGAGTGGCTCTCCCTCAAACCCATGCTCTGTGCATCTATAGGCATGCACCTTCTTGGTAGAAGGAATGTTCCAGGGAACTATGCTTGCACCAGTGTTTCAAGCTCTGGTTTACTTAACTCGCAGTCTTAGAAGGAAAAGGGCAGTTAGGGCAAAAACCAAAGTCATTGCTAAGATTGAGCTTGGTGGCCTTTTTCAGGTTCACATTGAGGATGGAGGTGAAAGTAGGGATTGGACAGCGGATCAAAGTAGATTGTCTTTCCAGTCTAATTATGAAATGGCGAATGCCTCTCTTTGTGGTCTCATATTTTTTCAGGTGTCTCACTGCCTTTTGGTTTTGTAACAGCTGTGACTTGGAAAGAATCATTCATACTTTTGGCTTCAAGAGACCCAAGTTATCCTCACATAGACCAATCTTCCCCATCTTATGTGGTTTATGCTGTGTTTTACGTCATAGCTAACTGTTGAAATTGTTGCTAAATAACCTTAATCTTTAATACTTTATTCCATCTTCCAAGGAAAATCAAAATCAGATGGCAATGTTTCTAAAACCATCTCAGCTCTAATAGTGTGATCTAGGATACTCTCCCATGTTTCTTCTGCTATAAACTTAGCAAGTTTATTTTCAGGCAAAGGTATTTTGTGTTCATATTCTACGAGGATTGTTTTTTCCCACTTTCTCTCTCTTTTTCATGTTTTCCCTTAGAGTAAAATGCCATATGGTAGACACGCATCCACACTGTTTGGTAGACTAATGAATTCCCACTGAGATCACATATTCTTATCCTCTGGGAGTTTTTCTGCCTGTACTCCACATTTCAGATTTTATACAGCTCTTTCTTGATAATATGACTCACAAAATGCATGTTTGCATCTCTTCCTAGGTTGCGTACAATAGAGATCCTTGAAGTCCATGCTAACAGCATGTACTATGAAAGAATTCAATACCATTATTGGCACCCCCCTCCGTACTCTAGACCCAGCAAACAAGCAAGACCTATGTACAGCCTGTTGTAAAAGTTGGGATAACACCAAACCTGGCTGGGTCATTGCCCACATTTTTATTTCTCAACATAGATATTTTTTATATGAATGAACGAACATTTTTTTTCCAGGTAGAAAGGGCTGTTTTTTAATCCCCCATTTAAAGGAGAAAGAGGGAGGTTTAACGCATGCAGACAGTGGTAACAGAATGGCAGCCCTGGTGCATTGCAGACTCACTGACCTTTTAGCCTTCTGGAGTTTAACCATTTCCTGATGTCTTTTAACAGTAATTTTCTTGTTGGAAGAACCCTCTCTAAACTGATAGCATCTAAACAAGCCTCTACCTTAATTGGAAAAATTCTCCCATAAACATTTATGCTACAGTGATTAGGCCACTTACTGAACTCAACTGTCCATTATGGGTTAAAACAGGGAGCATTGTTTTGGGTTGCCTACAGCCTGACATGGCTTATTGGAGGGGACCCGAAGCTGTAATTTATTTAATCAAGCGTTTGACCCCAGCCCTCTGGAGTAGCCAGTAATTGTGAGGGAGAACTAACCACATTGACTAGAATCAGTATTTGGGGTTGTAAATTCTGAAAGTCTAATTTGGAAGAAGGAAAAAGAATAAAGCTGGAAGAGATGTTTTTGTACATTGTACTGTGGTAAAGATAGGTGATAGGTAGACAGATAGAAAGAGAGAGCAAATTTTAGAAAGAAAAAAACTTCAAAGCAGAGAAGAACCATTTACCCTCCTGCTGGCTCGATGTTCCTCTGTGGCTGCTGGCCTCTACACCTCTGAAGCTCTGCCATACAAGAACTCACACGGCATTGAATATAATTCCTACTTTTGGAAATATATCAGATTTGGGGTATAAATAGGTGTAAAGAAAGCCTTTTGTATTAAAATCTGTTAAGAAGACTCCAGCTTAAACATTGAGCCCAAGGTAAAAATAGGAATGCTAGATTTTCTACCCAAGCGTCAACTCGGTATTGCTTCTACTTTTGAGGTCATGATTTTCAAGAACTAGCTGGTGAGTATGAGAACATAGTTATACTGTGTGTGTGCATATACAAATAAATAAATTAAAACCCTTTTTCTTCTTTTGTTTCCTTTTCCAGCTGCAGGTTTTCTCCTGATTCCATTTTTGAGCTATGATTAATTCTTATGTTTACAATTAAAAAAAAACCTCTTCTCCACTGGCCTTTTGACCTCCCAGCTGCAGACCCAATCATCCATTCCTTATTTCCAGGCATACTTTAAAAGAGATATTGAAACCAAAAACATATTTTCTTCTTTAAACTCTACTACCATTACTTGGCTACTGCTGTCCAGATTTCTAGTTCCAGAAGAAACTCTAAAGTCAAAAATTATAATGGTTTATTAAACTATAAATCACCTTTCCTCTTTGTTTCAACCTGTATGTCATTGAGGTCCCACGTTTTCCTGAGCCCTCTGGATCCTGGCAATACCAATATCTCTTCATGGCCTCTCCTGTCCTATATTCCATTAGCAAACTGCCAAACTCTGTTGGTATATAAGAAAAATGCATCACAAATCTGGTTTCTGGCCCTTCCTAACATTAAGAGCATACAGGGCTGGAGTCTCATCAGAGTTAGTTTCTGAATCTTGTGGGAGGAATCAAAATAGCTTGGTTTTCCAGTCAATAAGAGTCAAGGGTGATATGGCTTCAGAGGGTTTTAGAGCTTGGGGTTCTATGTGTGAAAGACATTTTGAGAAACTAGGTGGGGACACAGGTTAGACATTTATGCTAGATAGGTTGCTGCACTAACTATTCAAAGGAATTTTCATACAAGAGTATCTTGCATGGATGCTTTTAGATATATAGGTAATACCTAATTGTTTCAACTTTACTCATATAAGATACGAACAATCCTCCAAGAAGTTCTGAACACAAAAGAAAGGGTAAATTTATTCTACACCAAACAGACTACCTCACCTTCCATTCAGAAAATCTCTTTGAAAAAGCTTATACTGGGATTTTAATTTTTCCTGTTAAATTATTCATTCCTTGTTGTACTTGGGTATCATTATCTCTGTCATAGTGATGGTTGTTACAGAAACAGTCATCAGGTTGCAAACTACACAGATCTTTTTAAGTTAAAATTATGACAAAAAAAGCAACAATAGATGTGATTGTACAGGTCTGTCTGTAAGAATAATCAGGGGTTGGGGATAGATTTCCTCTATAGGGATGAAAAGACCTCTAGAAAAAAAGAGTGAGGAAGACCTCTGTCTGTCTCCATGGTGGCAAAGGAAAGGTGCCAGCAGATAGTAACATTTCCCAGTCGTGCTGATCACGGGGTTCCCAAAGTTACAGTCACAGACTAAACCCTTCATCCCATCCAGGGTCATTCCCTTGACAGAGCACAGTGTGCTCCACCGATACAGATGGCTTTTTTAATCCCAGCCAGCAAACTCCAAAGTACCCAGCATTGATTAAAAACAGACTAGACAATGAAACTAAAACCAGCTCCAAAAAAGCTCAGTACCCATCAGAAAATCAGCTTTTTCCCATTTGCATAATAAAGTAACAGCTCACTTATCAAGCATTTTCTGAGAGCTCATCACAGTTCAAAGTGTGTAACTCATTTATGTCTCCCTCTGACCACTTTGACTCTCCTTACAGATGGGAAAACTGAGGGACAGAGAAGTTAGTCCCATTGACCAAGGCCATACACAACTGGTCAGTGGAACAGCTAGCATTTGAACTTAGAGGATATGGATCAGACATCATGCTTTTGGTTCCAGATCTAATGATCTTAACAGCGTATGCTGCTGCAGTCCTTAAAAATAACAAGGCTCTCATGACTACTCAAAGAAATGTGCTGAGCCACACAGTCCAAATCAGACTTTAGACAGGAAGTGTTCTGTTGTCTCTGACTATCCCAAGTCCATGAAAGGCATTATTGTGGTAGGAAAACTCCAGATCAGTGAGGAGAGTCTCCAGATGCTATCTCTGACTCCACTGAAGAGCATCAAAACATACCACCCAAAATATGCCACTTTGGCATATTAATTATTTGAGCCAAAGGCAGTTGAGAAATAACAGATGCAGGAAGGGCTCTGTCCCCTCCCCTTTTCTACCTAAAAGCTGGGCATAAATTTCCAGTGAGAAAGATGCTCTCCTTGTACCAGGAGGAAGAGAACATTCTTATCACCAGAGACAGGGAGTGGATGCCAAGATGAGGCTGAAAATAACTTACTTACTAAAATAACTCTTATCTCCCTTTAATTTCCCTCATATATTTCCTAGTCACTTTCCCACAAGTTACTGGCCCTGGCCCAAACCCATTTTTCTTTTGTCTTATCACATCTCCTCAATTCATTGCCCTTTGTTAAATAGTAAAGCCCCCAGGTCTAAATGCTTCTTTCGGGTTTTCATTTCTTCCTATGAAGCCCCAGTGCCACATAAAAATATTAATATCAAATAAACCTTGTCTTTTTTTCTTTCCTGTTAATCTGCCTTTTGCCAGCTTAATTTGTGGGCCCCAGGCACAGAACCTAAGAGAGTAGAGAAAAAGTCTTTCCTCCCCTATACCATCACCTCCCAAACTTTACTTCATTTCTTCCCTCATCCTGACTGATCTTGCTTTTAAAACTCAGTGTGGATTTTAGTTCCTCGATTCTCCCTTCTTCTCTAGTGTATTAACTCCTCCCACCTCTCTGTAATCATCCAAGGTAGTCTCCCAAGACAACTATTCGCAACACTCCCTCCTATCAGCGCCTTAGGTGCTATTGCTCTTGACCTTACATAGAGATGTCCAATACAGCATTAACACTGATCCTCAATTCTGGGTAAATTCAACTTTCTTATTTTGGTTCCATCCTCCTTTACTTGTCCACACCAGCTGGTTTTACTGTTTGCTTTTATGTTTTCTTATTCTCTACTCATAATTGAGCATCTAATCTATGCCAGGCCCCAGGCTAATTATTTTTACAGAAAAACAAACAGAAAGAAAAATCTGGTAAATGAGACTAAAAAATCTGGTAAAGTTGCCCATCATCACACAGCTAACAGGTCAGGCCAGGATTCACACCCTAGTCTGTCTACACAAGCTATCCTTGTAACACATCCCTGCAGTGAAATCTTATCCTGCATGGAGTTTTTTCATACAAAGAGCCTAGTGCAAGCCAACTCAGTTTTCTGGGGCTCAACCAAAGAAATAGCCATCTGTTTCATCCCCAGAGGCAAAGCCAGCTCTGTCAGACTTCTTGAGACAGGACAGTATACACAAACCGTATATACTGTACTTTATAAGAGACTTGAGGAATTTTTCAGAAGTAACTTTGATTATATGTGATTTTTACTTTATGTGCTGACATTAGATCGTAACCCCAAGTAATGTGCTTCTCCACTGCACTGCCACTGTTTCAGCCTCTGTGGCCCCCAGTTGTTTGAAACCAGAGCTACCACTCAGTGCCACAAAGCTACTCTGGTCTCCCTTTACGTAAAGAGATGATTTCCAGGACTCAACCATGAGACCAAATCACCCAAATGAGCGCCCATTATTTCCTGCCACCCACGCCCCGAAGTACCTCCATCTGCCTTCCTTTCCTCTAGCCCCAAGGGAAAACAGTTTCTATGTACCCACCACTCCTCCTGGGTCATCCCAGCGCCTCCTCTTTTCTGCTGTACCTTGCCCTCTTTCTTCACAATCCCTCTCCTAATTCCACTCCCTTGATTCTACTAACATGCTGAAATCTCACCTACTGCTGAGAATCCTGCTGTGTTTTAGTTATCATGTTTAAAAAGTACATTCTGGTCAGACTGCCTCTGTATAAATGCTGGCATTACCACTTAGCTGTGTGGTCTCAATCTCTCTGTGCTTCAGTTCTCCCGTCTATGAAATGCAGATAGCAAAAGTACGCATCTCAGAGTTCTGAGGATTAACTGAGATAATCTATGTAAAGCTCTTAAAAAACACTCAATATTATGTCAGCAATTATTACCGGTTTGTCACCATTTTCCTCTAGTTTACTGTTTTCTCCTTTTTCTCTCACTACCCAACTTCTTAAAAGATCAACAGACACTGGACGTCTGCACGTCTCCATCCTTTCCCTTCTCTAACCTTTTCCATTTGGGATCAGGTCTCCCTCCCCTGAAGAAATGTCTCTCAGAAGCTGCCCATGATGCATTATCACCACAGAGAATGATGCCCAAGCCAGCATCTCTAGCCCTTCCTTTTTCACTTATTTCACTTCTAAGTCCAGCCCACATTTCCAGCATCAGCAATGGACCTCTAAGTATTTCCATTTCATAGATGCCTTAGAGTCAGCACATCCAACCTAGGGCTCACCTTCCCTACGTACTAGTCCTTCATTTTCATTCCTTATCTTGGTTCATGACATCATCCTCTTCCCAGTTGCAGAGACTTGGAAATTTCAAATCACTCTCCACATCTAATTATGTATCAAATAACAACTCTGCCTCAGAAATGCACCTTCCTCTTATATTTCTCTTCTATCTAAACTTCTCTGGCTGAGGTCCTTTCTAATTTCTGCTGAAAGACCTTGCTACCTCATCCTCCAAATGTTTCTCCTCCATGACAGCAGACAGATTCTCCTAAAATACAGATTTCATTGTGTCATTTCTCTGCCCAATAATCCTCAGTATCTCCCTAGTACACACAGAACTAATGCAGTTTATCATTCAAAGTTTGCTCTATTTCCCCTACCAGATACTTTTTCACCTTTGTCACCAATATTCCCACAGTCTATCTGGACCTGATCACATGTTCCCCAAACCTGCCTTGCATCTCCCTGTTTCTCCATCTTTCCTGTTCCCAGCCAGCATAGCAGAATGGTTAAGGACAATCTCTGGAGTCAGGTGGCCTGGGTTTGGATCCCATCTCTGCCACTTGCCTTTTGTGTGCCTGTGGGCAAGTTACCTGGGAAAATAGCATTAATAAAAGGACTTAATATATTAATGGTGTCATTATCTATGTATTCTTTTGTGTATTTCTTCTTTAGTTCAATATGATAACATTTGCTATTTTGTATGGCTGTTTCCTTCATATGCTTGCTGCATAGTACTCTGTTTTATGAATACACCACATTTATCTGTTGTTTTGATGAGGGACATTTGGATTTTTCTAGTTTGGGATATTACAACAGTGCTGCTATGAACTTTCTTGTACATGTATTCTGTGACATATGTGTGTGAATTTCTCTATTAGATAATGTCTGAGCACTTTCCAAAATGATGGCACCCGTTTATACCCTCACCAGCAGCATATAAACATCCTTAGTACTCCACATCCTTGCCAGATGTGAACTTTTGGTTTTTGATATCTGGAGGGTTGCATTATTTGTATTTCTTTGATGATTAGAGTTTGAGCATTTTTACGTATCTATTGTGATGTCTTTTCACTTTCCACCTTTCTGAATTCTTTTGTTTTAGGCATGACTCAATATAGAGCTGAATTTTGTTTCTTCCTCAATCTGGCAATTTTGTCCTTTTAAAAATAAATTCAGCCCATACGCATTTGTTATGATTACTGACATATTTTGATTCATTCCTACTTTCTTATTTTGCGTTTTCTAAGTTTTCTGTTTTTTCTGTGTTTCTTTTAATATTCTTCCTTGCATACTTTTGTGCTACTTTTTTTCTCATTCTTGCTTCTTCCCACAACTCATTTGGAATTATAAATTATTCCTTTTTTATTTTAATTATTAACCTAGAATTTTAACATCTATATTTAATCAAAGAAAATCTAATTACCATAATATTTTGGTTATACCACTATTGTACCCACAAAATTAGGTAGTATTGTTACAGTATTTTTATTGTTTATACAATTGTTCATGTTTATTTGCCCTTCTTGCATATTTAGGGTGTATTATTGAGCCACAAATTCCTCCATGCTTTTTTTTTTTTTTCAATTTTATTTGTTTACTTATTTATATTTTTGGCTGTGTTGGGTCTTCGTTTCTGTGCGAGGGCTTTCTCTAGCTGCGGCGAGCGGGGGCTACTCTTCATTGCGGTGCGCGGGCCTCTCACTGTCGTGGCCTCTCTTGTTGCGGAGCACAGGCTCCAGACGCGCAGGCTCAGCAGTTGTGGCTCACGGGCTTAGTTGCTCCGCGGCATGTGGGATCCTCCCAGACCAGGGCTCGAACCCGTGTCAGATTCTCAACCACTGCGCCACCAGGGAAGCCCCCCTCCATGCTTTTTATCTGTAAAAACTTTTATGTTATTCTCAAGTTTGTAAGATAATTGTACTGAGTACACAACTCTTGGCTGACAAGTATTTTCCTTACACTCTGAAGATGGCTGTCTATGTTATTTTAGTTTACACTGTTGTGTTTGAGAAGTTAGATATCAATCTGGTTTTTTTCCATAGGTGACTTGTTTTTCCTCTTTGGCTTCTTTTAAGAGGTTATTTTCATTTTTGTTTGTTTTTGGTATTCAAAAAGTTCACTACAAAATGTCTTAATGTGGATTTCTTTTTACTTAACTTGCTTGGAACTTTCTGGACTTCCTGCTTCTATGGATTCACAGTTCTTCTATCATTTCTGGATAATTCTCAGACCTTATCACTCCAAATTGTGCCTCTGCATTATCTTTGCTTTTCTTCTGAAAGTCCAATTAGATATTTCTTACATTGTCTCACTACATCATTTATGTTTCTTAATTTTTGGATTTCTTCGGATATCTTCCTGTTTACTAATTCTCTCTTCAGCTTTGTTTAATGTGCTGTTTAACCTACTCCTTGTGCTTTTCCTTTGAAGTATTATACTTATTACTTCTATAATTTCTATTTGAGTCTTTTCAAATCTGCTTATTTATTTTTAAGATCTCTTGTTCTATACTCATATTTCAAATATTCTTTTTTATTTATTTATACATATTAAATATAGTAATTCAATAATTACAATATCTAATGGATTTGTGGGTCTGAAGCTACTGTCTTTAATTTTCAATTTGTTTAGCTTTTTATGTTTCTTTGGGTTTTTTTTCTGATTCATGTTCTTTACTGCTCCTTTCCTGGAATTTTATGATTTTTTTATCATAAGCATATGTTCCATAAACTTCATCAGTGGGAATTTTTGAGGCCTAGAGTTAAAAGGTGCATTCCTCCAGAGAGAATTTATATTTGTTTCTTCCAACATGGGGTCACTTTATAATAAATTCTCAGCTTAATGTATCTCAAACACAGAAGTAGCATGAATGTGGGCCCCAAACTCCTGTGATGACTAACTCAGGGTTTTTTCTACCACTCAGAGTCAAGACCAAGGAAGAAATTTTTCTAATTCACCATTTCACTGACTGTAATTTTTGGTGTCTGGGCATTTTTTATCTCTAATCGGATATCCCTTATGATATAGGTGTAGTCTTTCTTCATGAGCCAAATTTTAGCAACAAAACCAAAGCTCTGAGTCATGGGAAATGGTAGATAGAACAGCTGATTTTTATCACTGGCTTACCTTTATAGATTTGTAATTTTGCTTTATTTTTCAACTTCTCAGGATTCTTTTTACTTTGTTTCCAGATGAGCACTGTATTTTGAAATATACATTAAAATATCCTACTGAGCATTTTTGATATAGGAGGGTTTTAGGCTTTCTAGTTTGCCATAATACTTGAAATAGACATCTTCCAAGACACAGAGTACTTTTTCATGGTTATTTTAAAGAACCTATAGCAGATTCCATTATATATGAGTTATTTATCTGCGTTTGCCTCTCATAGGACCATGTGGAGTTCCTGGAGGAAAAGAAACTTCTTTCTCAGTGTTTATCTTCCTCAGCTGTAGGGCAAGGCTTGCCTTAAGTGGACGCTCCCCAAATTAATGATTTAATGGCCTTACTCTCTCTTGGGTTTCCAAAGAATGTGTGCCTATCATGGAGTACTTATCACACTGCAGCAAATTGTTGACATTTCTCCCTACCCACTAGATTAGAGTTTCTCATAGGAAATGATCTTGTTTTATTGTCTTTGCATTCTTAGAGCTTAGTTTAGAGTTTGGCCTATAACAAACACTAAATAAATGTTGACTCAAAGGAGTCATAGCCTCAATCTACAAGACTAGCATGTCAGGCAGGAGAAAGTAACTGTACTCATTTCAAGAACGACACTGAATCTGGTAATTCAGATGGGCTGGGACAAGCCTGACAAAGCAGAGACAGAAGAAACTGAGAAGCCAGGCTTGATAGATAGTCTCTGTTGTCATGTCTTCTGAGAGTTGTTACTTTAGAGGCCAGAGAGCAAGGGAGAATTAAAAAAGAAAAAAAAAAAGAAAGGAAAAAAATTTCTTAAACAGAAATCAAAATCCTTTTCTTCCTGCTGTAAACTTTGATGAGTTTCCCCAAAAGAAGATCTAATCCTTCTGCCTTCCACTCATTTTAAGGAAAATAGGTATTAAATACTTCAGCTTCTTTGGTTATTTTAAGTCCCTTAGATGAGCTTAGATTGGCAAAATTGAAATATCAGAGTATGTGGTAGAATGATGGTCTCCTACAAAACTCCATAAATAGGCATTCAAATTTGAAATCTTCAGTATTTTCTGAAACAAAAAACATTCCTAAGTTAAGACTATGAGCACCTTGCAACACTTCAGACTTTATGAGAGTCTTATTTTGACTTACTGGAGGTCATTTCAGTCCACAGAATCAAGGCTAAGGCCCACCAATACTGAAACATCATCATTGCTAATGAGGCTCTGGTGAGTTTCCCTTGCAGGGTCCAGACTGCTAGAATGTAGACCACTCTTTTTTCTTACATGCCATTTTTGGGTAGATCATTTCCAGCGTGTAGTCTATAGCTGCCAAATGTGTAATATGCTGGGAATTCAGTAATAGTCTCCTTGACCTGTAGGCTTTAAAGTTTGCTTTGTTGCCCTCTGACTTTTAGCTCTTCATCTCTTCCAGAAGTTCCATCAAATAGCCTGACTTAACTTTTGATTTTTGTTAAGTAATTCTCTATCTCCAAAACAAAAATAATCGTCTTTCCTGCTACCCACCTCAAGGAGAGGTAATACTTTAAACACTTCAGAAGAAACTACATTAAATAATTTCAGAAGGGAAGTACTGATCATTTTTTTCCTAAGATTCTTCTAAGGAATAAGACATACTGATCTAGCTTGAAAACCTCTGTTGTATAAGGTCAGAAATATGGGGGATATAAGAACTTGACTTCAAAATTTATCTCCAATGTCATCTCTTGTAAGAAAACGTTTTGACCATCCCCCCCCACCCAGCCAAATCTGATACCTCCTCTTTGAAATGATAAAAGCTGGCATTTAAAAGACATGAACAGCCAAACACAGTGTTAATGCTTTATATGCAAAGTCATGCTTCCACTCATTTAACTATTCATCAAATATCAAATATTTAAAGTGTATCCTGAACTTTATTAGATGGTTGGAACTTTCATTCCCACCCCCTGATTGCCCAGGGGGAGGAGAAAGTTTCTGGAGGTTGAATTAATTACCAATGCCTAAGGACTTAATCAACCATGTCTGTGTACTGAAGCCACCATTAAAAACCCAAAAGGAGGGGTTTCAGAGAGCTGCCAGGTTGGTGAAGCAGAATTCCTCCACGTGCCACCATGCTGGGGTCCAAACTCCAAGAGGACTGACGTTTCTTTGCTCTTGACCTCACATTATGGATCTCTTCATCTGGATGTTGGTTCATCAACTCATCTACCATGTGGCTGACAGAGTGTTGGTGCTCCAGCCTAGTGTCAGGCCTGAGACTCTGAGGTGGGAGAGCTGAGTTCAGGACATTGGATCACCAGAGACCTCCCAGCCCCATGTAATATCAATCGGCAAGAGCACTCCCAGAGATCTCCACTTCAAGGCTAAGACCCAGCTCCATCCAACAGCCAGCTAGCTCCAGGGCTGGATGCCCCATGCCAAACAACAAGCAAGACAGGAATACAACCCCACCCATTAGCAGAGAGGCTGCTTAAAATCATAATAAGTTCACAGACACACCAAAACACACAACCGGATGCAGTCCTGCCCACCAGAAAGACAAGATCCAGCCCCACTCACCAGAACACAGGCACCAGTCCCCTCCACCAGGAAGCCTACACAAGCCACTGAACTAACCTTACCAACTGGAGGCAGACACCAAAAACAACAGGAACTATGAACATGCAGCCTGTGAAAAAGAGACCCCAAACACAGTAAGTTAAGCAAAATGAGAAGACAGAGAAATACAAAGCAGATGAAGGAGAAAGGAAAAAACTCACCAGACCAAACAAATGAGGAGGAAATAGTCTACCTGAAAAACAATCCAGAGTAATGATACTAAAGATGATCCACAATCTTGGAAATAGAATGGAGAATATACAAGAAACGTTTAACAAGGACCTAGAAGAACTAAAGAGCAAACAAACAATGATGAAACAACACAATAAATGAAATTTAAAATTCTCTAGAAGGAATCAATAGCCGAATAACTGAAGCAGGCGGGAGTTGAGGAAGATGGCAAAAGAGTAAGACGTGGAGATCACCTTCCTCCCCACAGATACATAAGAAATACATATACACGTGCAACTGCTCTTTAGAACACCCATTGAACACTGGCAGAAGACCTCAGAACTCCCAAAAGGCAAGAAACTCCCCACATACCTGGGTAGGGCAAAAGAAAAAAGAGAGATGACAGAATAGAGACAGGACCTGAACCAGTGGGAGGGAGCTGTGAAGGAGGAAAGGTTTCCACACACTAGAAGCCCCTTCGTGGGTGGAGACTGTGGGTGGCGGAGGGGGGAAGCTTCGGAGCCGCGGAGGAGAGCACAGCAACAGGGTTGTGGAGGGCAAAGCCGAGAGATTGCCGCACAGACGATCAGTGCCAACCAGCACTCACCAGCCACAGAGACTTGTCTGCTCACCCGTCGGGGGGTGGGGCGGTGCTGGGAGCTGAGTCTCGGGCTTCGGAAGTCCTATCCCAGGGAGAGGACTGGGGTTGGCGGTGTGAACACAGCCTGAAGGGGTTAGTGCACCACAGCTAGCCAGGAGAGAGTCCGGGAAAAAGTCTGGACCTGACAAAGAGGCAAGAGACTTTTTCTTCCCTCTTTCTCTCCTGGAGCACGAGGAGAGGGGATTAAGAGTGCCACCAAAAGGAGCTCCAGAGAGGGGAGCGAGCTGTGGCTAACAGCGCAGACCCCAGAGGCGGGCATGAGACGCTAAGGACACTGCTGCTGCCACCAAGAAGCCTGTGTGCGAGCAGAGGTCACTATCCACACCTCCCCTCCTGGGAGCCTGTGCAACACGCCACTGCCAGGGTCCCATGATCCAGGGATAACTTTCTCGGGAGAACGCACGGCGCGCCTCAGGCTGCTGCAATGTCACAGTGGCCTCTGCTGCCGCAGGCTCACCCTGCACTCCATACCCCTCCATCCCCCTGGCTCGAGTGAGCCAGAGCCCCCGAATCAGCTGCTCCTATAACCCCGTCGTGTCTGAGCAAAGAACAAACGCCCTCAGGCAACCTACACTCAGAGGCAGGGCCAAATCCAAAGCTGAACCCAGGAGCTGTGCAAACAAAGAAGAGAAAGGGAAATTTCTCCCAGCAGCCTGAGGAGCAGTGGATTCAATCTCCACAATCAACTTGATGTACCCTGCATCTGTGGAATAACTGAATAGACAACAAATCATCCCAAATTGAGGAGGTGGAAGTTGGGAGCAAGATATATTATTTTTTCTCCTTTTCCCCTTTTTGTGAGTGTGTATGTGTATGCTTCTGAGTGAGATTTTGTCTGTATAACTTTGCTTTCACCATTTGTCCTAGGGTTCTGTCCATCCTTTTTTTTTTTTTCCTTTTAAAAATATTTTTTTTCTTAATAATTATTTTTTATTTTAATAACTTTATTTTATTTTATCTTATTTGTTTCTTTCTTTCTATTTTTTCTCCCTTTTATTCTGAGCCGTGTGGATGAAAGGAACTTGTTACTCCAGCCTGGAGTCAGTGCTGTGCCTCTGAGGTGAGAGAGCCAACTTCAGAACATTGGTCTACAATAGACCTCCAAGCTCCATGTAATATCAAACCGCGAAAATCTCCCAGAGATCTCCACCTCAACACCAAATCCAGCTTCACTCAACGACCAGCAAGCTACAGTGCTGGACACCCTATGTCAAACAACTAGCAAGAAAGGAACACAACCCCACCCATTAGCAGAGAGGGTGTCTAAAATCATAATAAGGCCACAGACACCCCAAAACACACCACCAGACATGGACCTGCCCACCAGAAAGATAAGATCCAGCCTCAACCACCAGAAAACAGGCACTAGTCCCCTCCACCAGGAAGCCTACACAACCCACTGAACCAACCTTAGCCACTGGGGACAGACACCAAAAACAACAGGAACTACGAACCTGCAGCCTGCAAAAAGGAGACCCCAAACACAGTAAGATAAGCAAAATGAAAAGACAGAAAAACACACAGCAGATGAAGGAGCAAGATAAAAACCCAGCAGACCTAACAAATGAAGAGGAAATAGGCAGTCTACCTGAAAAAGAATTCAGAATAATTATAGTAAAGATGATCCAAAATCTTGGAAATAGAATAGACAAAATGCAAGAAACAGTTAACAAGGACCTAGAAGAAATAACGATGAAACAAACAATGATGAACAACACAATAAATGAAATGAAAAATACTCTAGATGGGATCAATAGCAGAATAACTGAGGCAGAAGAACGGATAAGCGACCTGGAAGATAAAATAGTGGATATAACTACTGCAGAGCAGAATAAAGTAAAAAGAATGAAAAGAACTGAGGACAGTCTCAGAGACCTCTGGGACAACATTAAACGCACCAACATTCGAATTATAGGGGTTCCAGAAGAAGAAGAGAAAAAGAAAGGGACTGAGAAAATATTTGAAGAGATTATAGTTGAAAACTTCCCTAATATGGGAAAGGAAATAGTTAATCAAGTCCAGGAAGTGCAGAGAGTCCAATACAGGATAAATCCAAGGAGAAACACCCCAGGACACATATTAACCAAACTATCAAAAATTAAATACGAAGAAAACATATTAAAAGCAGCAAGGGAAAAACAACAAATAACACACAAGGGAATCCTCATAAGGTTAAGAGCTGATCTTTCAGCAGAAACTCCGCAAGCCAGGAGGAAGTGGCAGGACATATTTAAAGTGATGAAGGAGAAAAACCAACACCCAAGATTACTCTACCCAGCAAGGAACTTATTCAGATTTGATGGAGAAATTAAATACTTTACAGACAAGCAAAAGCTGAGAGTTCAGCACCACAAAACAAGCTTTACAACAAATACTAAAGGAACTTCTCTAGGCAAAAAACACAAGAGAAGGGAAAGACATACAATAACAAACCCAAAACAATTAAGAAAATGGGAATAGGAACATACATATCAATAAATATCTTAAATGTAAATGGATTAAATGTTCTCACCAAAAGAAAAATGGCTGAATGTATACAAAAACAACACCTGTATATATGCTGTCTACAAGAGATCCACGTCAGACCTAGGGACACATACAGACTGAAAGTGAGGGGATGGAAAAAGATATTCCATGCAAATGGAAAGCAAAACAAAGCTGGAGTAGAAATTCTCATCTCAGACAAAATACACTTTAAAATAAAGACTATTACAACAGACAAAGAAGGACACTACATAATGATCAATGGATCGATCTAAGAAGATATAATAATTGTAAATATTTATACACCCAACATAGGAGCACCTCAATACATAAGGCAAATACTACCAGCCATAAAAGGGGAAATCAACAGTAACACAATCATAGTAAGGGACTTTAACACCTCACTTTCAACAATGGACAGATCATCCAAAGTGAAAATAAATAAGGAAACACAAACTTTAAATGACACATTAAACAAGATGGACTTAACTGATATTTATAGGACATTCCATCCAAAAACAACAAAATACACATTTTTCTCAAGTGCTCATGGAACATTTTCCAGGATAGATCATATCGTTGGACACATATCAAGTCTTGGTAAATTTAAGAAAATTGAAATCATATCAAGTATCTTTTCTGACCACAATGCTATGAGACTAGATGTCAATTACAGGAAAAGATCTGTAAAAAATACAAATACATGGAGTATAAACAATACACTACTTAATAACCAAGGGGTCACTGAAGAAATCAAAGAGGAAATCAAAAAATACCTAGAAACAAATGACAATGGAGACACGATGACCCAAAACCTATGGGATGCAGCAAAAGCTGTTCTAAGAGAGAAGTTTATAGCAATACAATCCTACATTAAGAAACAGGAAACATCTCAGAAGAAACAACCTAATCTTGCACCAAAATCAATTAGAGAAAGAAGGACCAAAAAACCCCAAAGTTAGCAGAAGGAAAGAAATCATAAAAATCAGATCAGAAATAAATGAAAAAGAAATGAAGGAAACGATAGCAAAAATCAATAAAACTAAAAGCTGGTTCTTTGAGAAGATAAACAAAATTGATAAACTATTAGCAAGACTCATCAAGAAAAACAGGGAGAAGACTCAAATCAATAGAATTAGAAACGAAAAAGGAGAAGTAACAACTGACACTGCAGAAATACAAAAGATCATGAGAGATTACTATAAGCAACTCTATGCCAATAAAATGGACAACCTGGAAGAAATGGACAAATTCTTAGAAAGGAACAACCTGCCAAGACTGAATCAGGAAGAAATAGAAAATATGAACAGACCAATCACAAGCACTGAAATTGAAACTGTGATTAAAAACTTTCCAACAAACAATAGCCCAGGACCAGATTGCTTCACAGGCGGATTCTATCAACCATTTAGAGAAGAGCTAACACCTATCCTTCTCAAATTCTTCCAAAATATAGCACAGGGAGGAACACTCTCAAACTCATTCTACGAGGTCACCATCACCCTGATACCAAAACCAGACAAAGACGTCACAAAGAAAGAAAACTACAGGCCAATTTCACTGACGAACATAGATGAAAAAATCCTCAACATAATACTAGCAAACAGAATCCAACAGCACATTAAAAGGATCATACACCATGATCAAGTGGGGTTTATTCCAGGAATGCAAGGATTCTTCAATATACGCAAATCATCAACGTGTTACACCCTATTAGCAAATTGAAGGAGAAAAACCATATGATCAACTCAACAGATGCAGAGAAAGATTTGGACAAAATTCAACACCCATTTATGATAAAAACCCTGCAGAAAGTAGACATAGAGGGAAATTTCCTCAACATGATAAGGGCCATATTTGACAAGCCCACAGCCAACATCATCCTCAATGGTGAAAAACTGAAACCATTTCCACTAAGATCAGGAAAAAGACAAGGTTGCCCACTCTCACCACTATTATTCAACATAGTTTTGGAAGTTTTAGCCACAGCAATCAAAGAAGAAAAAGAAATAAAAGGAATCAAAATTGGAAAAGAAGTAAAGCTGTCACTGTTTGCTTATGACATGATACTATACATAGAGAATCCTAAAGATGCTACCAGACAATTACTAAAGCTAATCAATGAATTTGGTAAAGTAGCAGGATACAAAATTAATGCACAGAAAGCTCTGGCATTCCTATACACTAATGATGAAAAATCTGAAAGTGAAATCAAGAAAACACTCCCATTTACCATTGCAACAAAAAGAATAAAATATCTAGGAATAAACCTACCTAAGGAGACAAAAGACCTGTATGCAGAAAATTATAAGACACTTATGAAAGAAATTAAAGATGATACAAATAGATGGAGAGATATACCATGTTCTTGGATTGGAAGAATCAACATTGTGAAAATGACTCTAGTACCCAAAGCAATCTACAGATTCAATGCAATCCCTATCAAACTACCACTGGCATTTTTCACAAAACTAGAACAAAAAATTTCACAATTTTTATGGAAACACAAAAGACCCCGAATACCCAAAGCAATCTTGAGAATGAAAAACGGAGCTGGAGGAATCAGGCTCCCTGACTTCAGACTATACTACAAAGCTACAGTAATCAAGACAGTATGGTACTGGCACAAAAACAGAAATATAGATCAATGGAACAGGATAGGAAGCCCAGAGATAAACCCACACACATATGGTAACCTTATCTTTGATAAAGGAGGCAAGAATATACAATGGAGAAAAGACAGCCTCTTCAACAAGTGGTGCTGGGAAAACTGAGCAACTATATGTAAAAGTATGAAATTAGAACACTCCTTAACACCATACACAAGAATAAACTCAAAATGGATTAAAGACCTAAATGTAAGGACTGACACTATCAAACTCTTAGAGGAAAACATAGGCAGAACACTCTATGACATAAATCACAGCAAGATCCTTTTTGACCCACCTCCTAGAGAAATGGAAATAAAAACAAAAATAAACAAATGAGACCTCATGAAACTTTAAAGATTTTGCACAGCAAAGGAAACCATAAACAAGACCAGAAGACAACCCTCAGAATGGGAGAAAATAATTGTAAATGAAGCAACTGACAAAGGATTAATCTCCAAGACTTACAAGCAGCTAATGCAGCTTAATAACAAAAAAAAAAACCCAAACAACCCAATCCAAAAATGGGCAGAAGACCTAAATAGACATTTCTCCAAGGAAGATATACAGATTGCCAACAAACACATGAAAGGATGCTCAACATCATTAATCATTAGAAAAATGCAAATCCAAACTACAATGAGATATCATCTCACACCAGTCAGAATGGCCATCATCAACAAATCTAGAAATAAATTCTGGAGAGGGTGTGGAGAAAAGGGAACACTCTTGCACTGTTGGTGGGAATGTAGAAAACTAAAAAACTTAAAAAACTAAAAATAGAATTACCACATGACCCAGCAAACCCACTGCTGGGCATATACCCTGAGAAAACCATAATGCAAAAAGAGTCATGTACCAAAATGTGCATTGCAGCTCTATTTACAATAGCCAGGACATGGAAGCAACCTAAGTGTCCATCAACAGGTGAATGGATAAAGAAGATGTGGCACATATACACAATGGAATATAACTCAGCCATAAAGAGAAACGATATTGAGTTATTTGTAGTGAGGTGGATGGACCTAGAGTCTGTCATACAGAGTGAAGTAAGACAGAAAGAGAAAAACAAATACTGTATGCTAACACATATATGGAATCTAAGAGAAAAAAAAAAAGTCATGTAGAACCTAGGGGTAAGATGGGAATAAAGACCCAGACCTCCTAGAGAAAGGACTGGAGGATATGGGGAGGGGGAAGTGTAAGCTGTGACAAAGTGGAAGAATGGCATGGACATATATACACTACCAAACGTAAAAAAGATAGCTAGTGGGAAACAGCTGCATAGCACAGGAAGATCAGCTCGGTGGTTTGTCACCACCTAGAGGGGTGGGATAGGGAGAGTGGCAGGGAGAGAGATGCAAGAGGGAAGAGATATGGGAACATATGTATATGTATAACTGATTCACTTTGTTATAAAGCAGAAACTAACACACCATTGTAAAGCAATTATACTCCAATAAAGATGTTAAAAAAATGAATAACTGAGGCAGAAGTACGGATAAGTAACCTGGAAGATAAAACAGTGGAAATAACTACCACAGAGCAGAATAAGGAAAAAAGAATGAAGACAATTGAGGACAGTCTCAGAGACCTCTGGGACAACATTAAACACACCAACGTTTGAATTATAGGGGTCCCAGGAGAAGAAGAGAAAAATAAAGGGTCTGAGAAAATATTTGAAGAGATTATAGTTGAAAACTTCCCTAAATATGGGAAAGGAAATAGTCAATCAAGTCCAGGAAGCAGAAAGATTCCCACAGAGGCTAAATCAAAGGAGAAACATGCCAAGACACATATTATTCAAACTATCAAAAATTAAATACAAAGAACAAATATTAAAAGCAGCAACAGAAAAGCAACAAGGGAATCCCCATAAGGTTAACAGCTGATCTTTCAGCAGAAACTCTGCAAGCCAGAAGGGAGTGGCAGAATATATTTAAAGTGATGAAAGGGAACAACCTACAACCAAGATGACTCTAACCAGCAAGGATCTCATTCAGATTCGACAGAGAAATTAAAACCGTTACAGGCAAGCAAAACCTAAGAGAATTCAGCACCACCCAACCACAAGAGAAGGAAAAGACTTACAATAACAATCCCAAAACAATTAAGAATACAGTAATAGGAACATATATATCTATAACTACCTTAAATGTAAATGGATTAAATGCTCTAACCAAAAGACATAGACTGGCTGAATGGATACAAAAACAAAACCTGTACATATGTTGTCTACAAGAGATACACATAAGACCTAAGAACACATACAGACTGAAAGTGAAGGGATGGAAAAAGATATTCCATGCAAATGGAAATCAAAAGAATGCTGGAGTAACAATACTCATATCAGATAAAATAGACTTTAATCTAAAGACTATTGGGCTTCCCTGGTGGTGCAGTGACTGAGATTCCGCCTATGGATGCAGGGGACACGGGTTCGTGCCCTGGTCTGGGATGATCCCACATGCCGCGGAGTGGCTGGGCCCGTGAGCCATGGCCGCTGAGCCTGCGCGTCCAGAGGCTGTGCTCTGCAACAGGAGAGGCCACAGCAGTGAGAGGCCCGGGTACCGTGAAAATAAAATAATAATAAAGACTATTACAGGAGACAAAGAAGGACACTACATGATGATCAAGGGATCAATCCAAGAAGAAGATATAACAATTGTAAATATTTATGCAGCCAACATAGGAGCACCTCAATACATAAGGCAAATGCTAACAGCCATAAAAGGGGAAATCAACAGTAACACAATCATAGTAGGGGACTTTAGCACCCCACTTTCACCAATGGACAATCAACCAAAATGAAAATAAATAAGGAAACACAAGCTTTATATGATATATTAAACAAGATGGACTTAATTGATATTTATAGGACATTCCATCCAAAAACAGCAGATTACACTATATTCTCAAGTGCTCATGGAACATTCTCAATGATAGATCATACCTTGGGTCACAAATCAAGCCTTGGTAAATTTAACATAATTGAAATTGTATCAAGTGTCTTTTCCGACCACAACGCTGTGAGACTAGATTTCAATTATAGGAATAAAATCTGTTAAAAATACAAACACAGGGAGGCTAAACAATACAATTCTAAATAACCAAGAGATCACTGAAGAAATCAAAGAGGAAATCAAAAAATACCTAGAAACAAATGACAATGAAAACACAGCAACGCAAAACCTATGGGATGCATCAAAAGCAGTTCAAGAGGGAAATTTGGAGCAATACAATCCTACCTCAAGAAACAAGAAACATCTCAAATAAGCAACCTAATCATACACCTAAAGCAATTAGTGAAAGAAGAACCAAAAACTCCAAAGTGAGCAGAAGGAAGGAAATCATAAAGATCAGATCAGAAATAAATGAAAAAAAATGAAGGAAACGATAGCAAAGATCAGTAACACTAAAAGCTGGCTCTTTGAGAAGATAAACAAAATTGATAAACTATTAGCCAGACTCATCAAGAAAAAAAGGGAGAAGACTCAAATCAATAGAATTAGAAATGAAAATGGAGAGTAACAACTGACACTGCAGAAATACAAAGGATCATGAGAGATTACTACAAATAACTATATGCCAGTAAAAATGGACAACCTGGAAGAAATGGACAAATTCTTAGAAAAGCACAACCTTCCAATACTGAACCAGGAAGAAAGGGAAAGCATAAACAGACAAATCACAGGCACTGATTTGAAATTGTGTGTAAAAATCTTCCAACAAACAAAAGCCCGGGACCAGATGGATTTAAAGGCAAATTATATCAAACATTTAGAGAAGAGCTAACACCTATACTGCTCAAACTCTTCCAAAATATACCAGAGGGAGGAACACTCCCAAGCTCTTTCTACAAGGCCACCATCACCCTGATATCAAAACCAGACAAAGATGTCACAAAAAAAGAAAACCAGAGGCCAATGTCACTGATGAACATAGATGCAAAAGTCCTCAACAAAATACTAGCAAACAGAATCCAATAGCACATAAAAGGATCATACACCATGATCAAGTGCATTTTATCACAGGAATGCAAGGATTCTTCAGTATATGCAAATCAATCAATGTTATAAACCATATTAACAAATTTAAGGAGAAAAACCACATGATCATCTCTATAGATGCAGAAAAAGCTTTCAACAAAATTCAGCACCATTTATGAATAAAACCCTCCAGAAAGTAGGCATAGAGGGAATGTTCCTCAACATAAGAAAGGCCATATATGACAAACCCACAGCCAACATCATCCTCAATGGTGAAAAACTGAAACCATTTCCACTAAGATCAGGAACAAGACAAGGTTGCCCACTCTCACCACTATTATTCAACATAGTTATGGAAGTTTTAGCCATAGCAATCAGAGAAGAAAAAGAAATAAAAGGAATCCAAATTAGAAAAGAAGAAGTAAAGCTGTCACTCTTTGCTTATGACATGATACTATATATAGAGAATCTTAAGATGCTATCAGAAAACTACTAGAGCTAATCAATGAATTTGGTAAAGTAGCAAGATACAAAATTGATGCACAGAAATCTCTTGCATTCCTATATACTAATGTTGAAAAATCTGAAAGAGAAATTAAGGAAACACTCCCATTTACCACTGCAACAAAAAGAAAAAAATACCTAGGAATAAACCTACCTAAGGAGACAAAAGACCTGTATGCAGAAAATTATAAGATACTGATGAAAGAAATTAAAGGTGATACAAACAGAAGGAGAGATATACCATGCTCTTGGATTGGAAGAATCAACATTGTGAAAATGACTACACTACCGAAAGCAATCTACAGATTCAATGCAATCCCTATCAAACTACCAATGGCATTTTTCACAGAACTAGAATAAAAAACTTCACAATTTTTATGGAAACACAAAAGACCCTGAATAGCCAAAGCAATCTTGAGAAAAAGCAGAGCTGGAGGAATCAGGCTCCCTGACTTCAGACTATACTACAAAGCTACAGTAATCAAGACAGTATGGTACTGGCACAAAAAAAGAAATATAGATCAATGAAACAGGATAGAAAGTCCAGAGATAAACCCATGCACATATGGTTACCTTATCTTTGATAAAGGAGGCAAGAATATACAATGGAGAAAAGACAGCCTCTTCAATAAGTGGTGATAGGAAAACTGGACAGCTACATGTAAAAGTATGAAATCAAAACACTCCTGAACACCATACACAAGAATAAACTCAAAATGGATTAAAGATCTAAATGTAAGATCAGATACTATAAAACTCTTAGACGAAAACATAGGAAGAACACTCTTTGTCATAAATCACAGCAAGATTATTTTTGACCAACTTCCTAGAGAAATGGAAATAAAAACAAAAGTAAATGAATGGGACCTAATGAAACTTAAAAGCTTTTGCACAGCAAAGAAACCATAAACAAGATGAAAAGACAACCTTCAGAATGGGAGAAAATATTTGCAAACGAAGCAACTGACAAAAATTACTCTCCAAAATATATAAGCAGCTCATGCAGCTCAATATCAATAAAACAAGCAACCCAATCCAAAAATGGGCAGAAGATCTAAATAGACCTTTCTCCAAAGGAGATATACAGATTGCCAACAAACACATGAAAGAATGCTCAACATCACTAATCATTAGAGAAATGTAAATCAAAACTGCACGGAGGTATCACCTCACACCATTCAGAATGACCATCATCAAAAAATCTACAAACAATAAATGCTGGAAAATGTGTGGAGAAAAGGGAACCTTCTTGCTCTGTTGGTGGGAATGTAAATTGATACAGCCACTATGGAGAACAGTATGGAGGTTCCTCAAAAAACTAAAAATAGAACTACTATATGACCCAGCAATCTCACTACTGGGCATATACACTGAGAAGACCATAATTCAAAAAAAGTCATGTACCACAATGTTCATTGCAGCACTATTTGCAATAGCCAGGACATGGAAGCAACCTAGGTGTCCATCAACAGATGAATGAATAAAGAAGATGTGGCACTTTTATACAATGGAATACTACTCAGCCATAAAAGGAAACGAAATTGAGTTAGTTGTAGTGAGGTGGATGGACCTAGAGTCTGTCATAAATAGCCGTGGCTGCTGAGCCTGCGCGTCCGGAGCCTGGGCTCTGCAACGCGTGAGGTCACAACAGTAAGAGGCCCACGTACCGAAACCAAACCAAAACAAAACAAAACAACAACAACAAAAGATTTTCAGCCAATCGTTATGAATATCAATTTAATTTGGGAGGATTTTTTTTTTTTTTTGGTGGGGCAAAGAAAGATGTTCTCAAATTGCAGATTTGAGCAAAGTGATATGATTTCAAGCATTTTAACAGGAAATCAACATATTTTAAAGCAATTGTTGCTGTTATTCCTCTGAAGCACTCTTTCACTCCATGGTCCATTCATGACAGTTTCAACCAAATACTAGAAAATAAAAACTCAAATTGTACTTTTACAAGCTAGTTTTTGCGGCACTAATATAGCTGCATAAGTAAACATACTATAACCATATTGCCATTTACTGGAGCCACCTAAGAACTATCTATATAGTTATTCATTCATTTAATTTAATTAATAAATTTAATTACATTTTAATAGAGCAACTCTTAGCCTCAAACACAGCTAATAAGGGGTTGATATACCCATGAGATGTCATGCTGTCCTTTATTAAGCTGCAGGAACTAGTCCATATGTCATTCATTTATCGAGTCACAAAGGCCTACAATAAAATGGGCTCAGAGTGTCTTACAATGGAAAAGTTCCAGAAAGTTTATGCCACAAGTAACTTTCTATGGTTCTCAACCAGTGTCTCAGGAGACGCTGTCCTAAGACTTCAGCCTTGGCTCTGTGTCCTTTTGCTGTTTGTTTTCCCCAGTGACCCGCTCAGTAAGGGTTGTGGAACAAAGCCCAAGCCCAGGGAGGCAGTGAGGGTGGAGAATTTATTTTATTATATGTCATGAAATGTAAGTATAGAGATTCATTACTCAATTCAACTTGGAGCAACTTATTATAAGCTATTAAGTTCCTCTTCTAATCCTAATTTCCTTCCTGTCCCAAATATGAACTGGAGATCTCTTTCTCTCTCTCCCCTGTCCCATCAGTGAAGAAGCCAAGTCATTTCTTTGCAGTTCCCTCCATCTGTTGACCCCAAGGTTAGGTGACACTCCCTTCAGTCAGCTTCCTAACTTCTCGAGCAAAAGCACCCTCCAGATCTCCTCCTTATGGATATTTGTAGATATGTTTCTTTCCTGGACAATGTTTCTCCACCTAGGTGAATTTCCTTCCATAGCTATCCCTTTGATCACATGTCTAGCTGATTTGCCTCTTCTCTGCTGTCATATTCCTTTCTGAATCCTGTTTCAGTTACTCCGTCACGGAACAAATCATTTTATTTGTGTGATAATTTTTTTTTCTTAATCCCACCCCCAAATCCCAGCCACCAATTCACTGGGATGACATAAAAATCATATTTACATTCCTGACCTTTACATATACTAAGACCCACTGCTACTTCTGATAAGTAGTCATGTTTTCTTTACAATAAAATGTATATGTGTGAATATACAGTGAGTGTCTGTGTGTATATTTTCATATATATATATATATATATACTTCCCACTAAATTGGAGAGGGTTGTACAGAAGCTTCACCTGACCTTAATATGTGGCAGAAATTGCCAATTACCTACACATTTCAAACACTTGGGGATAGAATATGCCCAGATAAAACCTCTCTTTGGCATCCTTTTTTTAGATAGAAGTGTTAAAGATAAGTAAATAAGAGCACTTACGTATCACTAGGCAAAGTTTCCAGGAGCAAATGCTTTGCCCTTCTGCTCATTATACCCTTCCCACTATTTGACTGCCTGAAGCACACATGGTAGTATAACTAAGCAGCCATCCTGTGACGTTGAGCATGGAAGCCTGCTACCAAGGTTTTGGCAGAACAGAAAGCAAGAGTGTAAGCCATGGTACCTTCATGGGACAAACACAAGGGCCCTGGACTGCCTACCACAGGACACTGCTACTTATTTAACTGATATATGTATGTGCTCACACACACACACACGCACATTTACTATTATTCCGTCTAAGCGCTTTAAATACATTATAAGTATTATATCAAAGAAACAATGTATAATATTTAACACAGAATATAACACAGAGCAAGCAAACAGTCTATAAACATTAAGTATTATTTCCTTTAATCTCAGCAACCACAGAAGGCATGAAGTATCATCCACTTTTAACAAACGAGGAGAATGGATCTTAAAGAGGGTAAGTAACAGACCTTGAATCACAGTTAGGAAGTGGTGGAGCTGAGATTTGGACCCAGGTCTATCTGATTCCAGAACTCAAAGTCTGGAAGGCAACGTACACTGCCTCATCCAGCATGGCATGGAATCCCATGCTCGGAGAGAAGGCAAGCAGTCCCTCTGTGTGCCATGAAGGAGACTACCGTCACATGGACTCAAAGGAGGGGACATAAGCTGAGCATGAAGATTTCCATGGCAAAGTCCCATATCTGCCAACTACTGGTGTTGTGACCTTATACAAGTCAACCCTGCTCCCTAGGACACACTTCCTTCGTCTTTACAGTGAAGACCTTGACATGATTACACCTATGGTTCTTTCTAGCCCTAAAATGCCATCAGTCAATGATTTTTTGTGTCCAGTTTATTGGAAGAGAACAGAAGAAACCAAACTTCACTGTGAGGGTTGAATGATATATTTTGGTCTCTACACTCTTTTATTTAGCTATCTTTTGAGTTCCCTTTGTCTTGTGATATGTAGAGAGTTTTGTAGATCTTGATGAGCACTTAGAAAGAATTACCCATTTTAGTACACAGTAGGAATAAGCAGTACACAGAACAAAGGAAATAAAAGGTGTAGAGGCAAGAGGGAAAGACAGGGAAAAGGAGAAGGTAGAAAGGGCTTCACTTTCAGGGGATGGAGTTAAAAGTGAAAGCCAGTATATTGCCACAGAACTGCCCAGTGTTTCTTTGTCTTTTGAGTTCCATCCCTACTGTTTTCTTTATGACTTTTGCACTCTCCCAGGGCAGATACCTAAAAGTGGTCAGCTGCAGTAAGGCAGATGGGATTTTGAATTAGAAAGTCCTGTGTCTGTCCCAGCCTGGCCATTTGTTAGGTCAGTGACCTTAGACTTGGCACATCTGTTTGGTACCTGACTTTAAATGAATTATTCAATTTTCATTCCTCCTTTTCCACATGAGGTTAGCAATAATCCTCACCTCTCAAGGCTGTTGTCTGGAGTGAGAGGTGGTATAGGTAGAAGCTTAGCCTAATAGACTCTGTACAAAGATTTACGTTATATGAGCATAAGTCTTATTGGGTTGTTGAGCAATTCCACAAATTCAAGGTTTAAAGAATTTGCTGTTGTATTTTATGCATCCACAGGAGACTTTGCAAACATTTCATATGTGCTCCTTACTGAATCAGTTAAAACTTCTGACTTGGGTATCAAGAGGCCCAAAGATTTGTAGAGCCTAGTCTGGTAGTAGTTTTGTGGTTTTCTTTTTAATGGTTGTTTTAGTAGTAGCTTGTTGTTTGTTTAGTTGTGAAGAGTAAGCTCCTCTCAAAGACTTGGATTGTTAGACCGTTCAAATTTATTTTAATGTGATTTGTAGGCAGACATGAGCTGGGAATTTGTCAAAGAAACTCGTAGAGTCTGGGCAGTGGCACTTCACTTGGAGAACATTAGCCAAGAGCCAGATAAACGAGCTGGCCTCAAGTTCAAATTGTAACTTTTTTTTTTGCTGTTGTAGCCTTTAAATATCTAAATATTTGGACTAAATCCATTAGGATTATCATAAACACAAAACACTGATCCATCATGCTAAACAGGGAGAATGGTTATCATTCCTGTATCCCTCATATCACATAATTTAAATGTAATTAAAGTTAAATTTTTAGAAATAGCCATTTCAGAAAGGAATCTGCAGGGCAATTTCACCTAGGCTGTTTCTCTTAACCGTACTACTGGGCTGCTGTTAGTTTCAAATAAACTCAACACTAGATTTGCAACAGATGTTCCTAAGACAGAACAAAGAAAAGAATTGCTGAATTCTTTGCAAAGAAAAATAAAACCTGATAAAATAATTGAGAACTAGCAGGGCAATCATCAACATGAGGAATGAAATTAAGCAAGTTACAAGAATAGTTCAAATGCGTCTCAGGTGAGGGGCAAGATGGCAGAGCTCTGTAGCCAATTTTGCTTTCCTTCATTCATCCATTCAACAAATATATCTGAATTTCATTTAGTGCCGTTCCAATTTGCTGCCATCTTCTTAAATTTTATACCTAGGGATGTCAGAATCACAGCTTTTCCCCCATTAATGCTTTTTATTACGTAAAATCTCACTATGCCAGAGAATCATTGCAAAATTTCATAGATCAACAGCCACAATTTCTTTACGTTTATCTTGTACCTGTATTAGTGGGTTTTTTATTTAAAATTTTGACTTTAATAGCAAAATCTCTAGATAACTAGGTGTCTGTGCATAGAAAAGGCTGAATATCTCTTCGATTTCATCCAACTGTATTTACATTTCTTATTTACTTGTCTATAATCTCCAGCAGATTTTAAAACCACATAGCCCTGGGCTTCCCTGGTGGCGGTGCTTGAGAGAGTCCGCCTGCCGATGCAGGAGACGCGGGTTCGTGCCCCGTTTCGGGAGGATGCCACATGCCGCGGAGCGGCTGGGCCCGTGAGCCGTGGCCGCTGGGCCTTCGCGTCCGGAGCCTGTGCTCGGCAAAT